>NC_138370.1:102945379-102960313 GCF_054177405.1 Leptonychotes weddellii
GGGAGGGATGCAGATGGAGAGAAAAAGAGAGAGAATCAAGCAGGTTCCACGTCCAGCATGGAGCCAGACACAGGGCTCCATCTCATGACACTGAGATCATGACCTGAGCCAAAATCAAGAGTCAGATATTTAACTGATTGAGCCACCCAGGTGCCCCACTAACTGCTTTTTATTTAAAATCTTGGTCTCAGGACACTGCTTTAACTTCTGGTTTTTTTTTATTTTTACTTATTTAATAAATATTTATGTGTGCTTCAATATATTTGCTTTTGACCCAAACTGAAGTGTTTTTTTTTTCTTTTACTTTCACATGCTGGCTTAATTCATTTATGTTTTTGAAAATAAGTGATTTATCTTGCCTTACTTACATCTGGTATATTTTTATACATGTTTTTAACGCTGCTTTGATGTTATTTTTGTTGCTATTTTCCGCGTATACAGATATATTTTCTTTGCCTCCATGTTCTGCTTCTGTAGGGTATATATCGTATTTCCATTCTTTACTTATTAACCTTTAAGACCTTGAAAAATTGAATCAAACTTATATTGTAATTAAAATTGCAGCAAAGAGCAAAATGATATAATTTGTATATTGCCTTCCTCCATCAAATGTGTTAGATTCCTGTCTGACTACACATGCCCAGACGGTTTATCCACCAACGTCCTCTTGATCTGTGTTAGTTTTAATCTATTAAATCCAAGTAATCATTATTTCATCTTTTCTTTATATAATATCTATTTTTGTTTTGAGAATAGTTCTTGTTGGTTTTGTTCAGTTTTTAAACAGGGATTTATAACAGTTTTATTTTTATATACTTACCTAGTTGGTCAGTCAGAAGGAAAAAAAAAAGTAGAAACTGAGCAAGATAACCAGTCCTTATCAGTCCTTACCACCCAGGTCTAGACATGGTTACCTATGGAGCCATGAATTAAAATGCCAGTATCACATCTCCTACAAAATAATAAGGAAAAGGAAGGAGAAGGGGGATAGTCATTGAGTAATATATACCTTAAGGATATATACATAGCTGCTATAATTCTTGAGTCTGTGTCTAGTTCTAAGATCATATTCACTAGTTTCTTATTCCTACTGTCATTGTGTTCCCCTTACCGTCAGCAGAGTCCCTGCTGTTTGGTATTTTTGACTAGGGGGATAATCTAAATCTTAATTCCTGAAATGTCTGAATCCTTAGTGTTCCCGCCTTTATTGGGCTGCTCTGTTCTTCCACTGAAATTTACTATCAGACCTAAAATTACTGAGAGCTATTTCAGTTCATTCCTAAATAATAGCAACTGTTCCCATTTGTAAAAGCAACCCAGTTGTCTCCTTTGTAATTGGAACTGGTCATCTGAATTCCTTCTCTATCTGTGTATTCTGTGGTTTAAAAGGCCCCAAATACCTAGGCAGTGGTCTGAACTTCTAGTTTGATGGGACCACTGTTACATCTCCTACTAGAAACATTCTACCATGGGAATAAAGAACTCACTGCTACAAAACCTATGGTGAAATCAGTTCCTTGGTCAGAAGCAATGTGTGAAATATTATCATGTTGAATAAGGCTTTCTCTAGATTCTCAGCTGTTGTTGCTTGCAGTAGTAGTATTGTAAGTAAGGAAAGAATATTCAAATCCAGAATAAGTATCTATTCCAGTGAGATCAAATCACTGCCTTCTCCATGATGGAAAGAGGCAGTGTAATTAACCTACCACTAGAAGGTTAACTGATCTTCCTGGGAAATGGAGCCATATCAGGTCCCTAGAATTGGCCTCTGCTATTGGTAAGTAGGGCAGGCAGCAGGGGTCTTAGCCTTATCATTTTTGGTGAGGAGAAGGCCATGTTGATGAATCCATGTAGAGTTTCCATCCCTGCCACCATAGCTATTTTATGCATAGTTATTAGATATCTGGGGAAAGAAGCCAGCATTCATAAGATGAGCCAGCAAGTTTAATGATTTTTGAAAGCCTCCTCTACAGTGGCTATATTTTTATGAGAAATCACATGAGACACAATATCATCCCACTCTGTATGTGTTACAAGAAGTCCATCCACATACATCTTCTCCAGAGCCCCTCACCATCAATCATCCAGTCCTGTTCTTTCCAGAAGAACAAGCCAAGCCATTAGTTGTCCCCTATGAGTAAGATCCTCAGGCCATGTCTCCTTCCAAGCAAAATGGAAAATTATATATATATATATATATAGCCTCTTTTTCTCCTTCTCTAAACCATCACCTCTGGGTGGGCATGTAAGGTAGCAATAGATCATTCCCAGTCGGTGCCAGCTTAGCCTGCAGAACTCTTTAAAAACAAGACTGGTGGTGTTTTTTCTTTATGTGTTAGCTATTCACAAGAAAAATCTCCATGAGGCTATAGGTGTGGGTAGAAAGCATCGTGACAATGCAGCATGAGTAGGTGTCATGAGAGCTTGAGCCACGTGTCCATGCAGTTTTCTTGTTCCTTCAATATATTTGAGTCTAATATACACCATAACTCTGGACCCAATCACTCAATGAATCATACTGATTGGTCCTTCACAATATTAAGGATAAATCTAATAATACTTAATGTATGGTAGATATCTCAGGTTACCTTGTGTCTTGGTGTCCAATGATCTAACAGTCTCTACCTGGTCTCAAAAAGTCAGGAATTGCTTCTCAAAATGAAATTGTTATCAGCAGAAGACTTTTCCTTCAAGTCCTAGGAAACTCTCTATTCATCTTTTAATGCAGATTAACATAGGTTTTATATGTAATCCTTATTTATTACTGATAATTGGAACACCATTGAATTTGATGGATGATAGGGAAGCTTGCAATAGCCTGATCCTGTTGTAGTCTTCTTTTGCTTTATTCCCACTCAAAACGTGCTGAGTTATGGGTTACTCAAAAAATGGATCAGAGCATCACTCCCAAAAGTCCTCCAGAAGAGTCTGACAGGCGTTATACTACTTTGTTAATGGTAGGCAGTGAAAAGCACATCTTCCCTTCCATTTGGGAAGAGATATCACAAAATGCCTAAGACCTTTGCACTCTCAAAATTTACTGACCTGATAGGTCCCTGAATAGGATTTCTCTCTCAAATCCTAGCACATATGTATCATCTAAGGAATCTAGTACACTTGTTATTTCTCAACAGTTCAATCTGCATGATGTCATCAGTACAGTGCTTCATAGCATGATGTTCTAAAAGACGTTCAGATGATCAATGTTAGAACAGATTACCATGCATCAGCTACCAGCCCCAGGAGAGAACTCTAAACCCTTCTGTCCATTGCATCTTGATATCAGAGTCACCAAGAAGAACACAGTGCAGTCAAGCAATGGGTGGAACAATGCTTAAATTTATAGAGAACAGACAGAGAAAGATCAGCTTTCTGTTGTGGCTGTCATTCTCCTTATGGCTTTTGGTCTTTTCCCATGGCTGATACAGAACAATTTGCCTACTGTAGCCCTCTTGTACCATAGTAGAAAGATTTTTTCTCCTCCCTGCAGAGGACAGATATAACAGTGGGGTTGGCCAAGTGCCATATGTCTCATATACATCAACATAGACAAAAGAGTATTATTTGATCCTGAAACAGGGAAAGAGATTCCCACACAAGGTGATAAGCCTGGTACAGGCTGTGTAGATTATTTGTCTCTTGGTAAGGAAGTGTTCCAAGCCCAAGGCCCATTCTTACCTGGTGAGTGGGAGTTGAAAGACTGAGTGTGTGAGACTGCTCTTCCCAGCAATAAACATTCCACTAGACTGTGTGAGTATGGAGATTTGAAAAGACATAACCTTGACAGTGAAGGTACACTTCTATTCATGTCAGGTGAAAATGAAATGCTTCTCATCATCTATCCAATTCCTGTGATGGGGTAGATTTTTTGCAAACATGGATGTAATAATTCCTCATATCACTATATGACACTTCTTGGCAATGGGATCTTGCCATTCTTCATGTGAAGTAGCATGTATTTCTCCCCCTCCTTGAATCAGAACTGGCCTTGTAATTTGCTTTGACCAGGAAAATGTCACAGAACTGATGCTGTGAGACTTCTAATTCTATGCCTCAAGAGGCCTTGAAGTTTCTGCCCTCACCTTCTACTTAAAGTCTGACTTGTAAAGAAGCCATAAAAAGGACACCAAGGAATATAATAACCTTTTGTTTTACTATTTTGGAGGTAAGGGGCAGGTCCAGGAGTTTCTCTTGTCCCATCTTCCTATCATAATAGCTCTTACTCCAAACATATGGAAGCAATATAGGGATTTTTCAGTGTCCAAAAATGTTTATTCCAACTCTTCATTCAGAATCTGAGATCTCCTTAGCTGGATCTGTGGGCCTACTGAACCCTTTGTGAGATGAAATCAATCTTGTAAAATTTTCAACCCAGAAGAGACTTTTGCCATTTTTACTCAGAGCCCAATTATAAGAGGATTAGAAAACATACAGAGGGATGTAGATATTTGTTGGGCAGTAAATTCTCTGCCACAACTGTCTACTGCTGTTTGTCAGAAGAAACTAGCTTCAGTTTTATTCCTCTGTAGGTAACTTTTTGTTTTTGTTTACTTAGATATTTTACAATATTTTTCTTTATCTTTCTTGTTTTAATGTTTCCCAAGGTGTGAGTATAAGTCTGGATTTATTTTCACTGATTTTGCTGGGAACATAACCTACTACATTAGTCTCTGTTTCCTACCTGGTGGTTTTCTGAAAGTCACTTTCTCTGGATAATGGTGTCAGTGTTAGTAGAGAAAAGGAAGGTGGAAAAAACCAAGAGGCAGAGGCAAAAAATATTTATCAGAGTAGAGAAGAAATAATACTTTCTTTTGGTTGGCTCAGACCTTGAATTTCTAAGTCCATTGACACAGTGGGAAAGTTATAAATTGTTTTTCTGCTTTTTTTAAGAAGCAAGGCAAAATTTAAGTGTGTTATAGTGTCAAGCGTGATTGGGTTTTCTTAACTTTAGTTCTATTTGCCTATAAGGAAAGGAAGACTTTGCATAGTTTCCAACAATAAGTTGCTTGTTGTTTGTGTTTTTAAGTTCTATAATGAGTTATCAGCTTTTTCCATGTTTTCTTTAGTTTTGTGGAAGGCTGGAAAAGACTGGGTAGACATGTGCCTTTTTAATCCAGAGAACAGCATAGTAATTTAATGTACTATTGATCACATTGTATACTCAAAGTTGATAAGGATAGACTGGTACTTTGAGAACATGAGATTTGGGGTGGTTGAAGTATCCTGCTCTGTGGCAGTAACAGTTTCACTGAATACAGGAGTGTATTTAATGCTCACTGGCTTTCTTATGCCTTCTGTAATATGCCAAGATTTCAAAAGCCTCCTCAGAAATTCTAGGTTGACTTCCAGTCTTCTCACTGTCTCTATGTTCCTCAGACCAGCCCTAACTTCTACATATCGTGGAAACTCATCAGCACTCAAAAGCAAAGAACAGAAGGGAATGAAAAGAAAAGAAATGCTTCAGACTGAACGTTTCTATTTAAAGAGGTCTCGAA
Organism: Leptonychotes weddellii; assembly: GCF_054177405.1. Classification (NCBI taxonomy): domain Eukaryota; kingdom Metazoa; phylum Chordata; class Mammalia; order Carnivora; family Phocidae; genus Leptonychotes; species Leptonychotes weddellii. The sequence goes on from NC_138370.1 coordinate 102,950,875, forward strand.
TATTTATTTTCCTATTGAAAGATAAAATGCATGTAGAACAAAGCAGTTTCTGGCCTGTGTATTTTTTTTCTATCTTCCTTATATCTTGTCTATTTTCTCATTTGAGCTATTTACAGAATATAAAGAGAGCCTAGAGACAGAACCTATCATAGACTAAAGCAGAATGAATCATGAACATGTGTTCTATTGTACAACTGTCAGACTCCAGATCTGTCCACTGGTTCCTAGCACAGCAACATGAACATTTTCATATGACTAATGAGGGACAGAATTTCTTTTTATTATTTACTTACAATTCCTGCACATCAATTGATGATTATCTGTGTGTTCATATACCAGGGATATAGCAAGTAGAAATAAATACCTAAGTCTGATGCATATCTTACACACTTCTCTAACCAATTTTGAAATAATAATATAGAAAATGTCATATAGCTGCTCAGTAATCATTCCATCAATTTAAAGGAAAAAATGAAAATTAAGTATTTAACAAAACTGTAGAATTCTCTAATTATCTGCCATTATTCACCATATCCTCATGCAGGAGGTAGCTCCAAGAAATGGTCGCAAATCAGCTGTAATGTATGTTTAAAAAAAAAAATCAGTAAACTAGCCACATTTTTTCCTCAAGGAAAATAGTCCTTTTTGCATAAGAGAGTATTAGGATATATGAATAGAGTAAGAGTCTTCCAAGAAAGGAGTAATATTTTCAAAACATAAAAGTTCTTTTCGCTATTTTCTGATAATATTTTTAGTGTTATACATAGGACTAGAGTGAAGATGAAAAACTATCTAGATAAAGAACTACACTATAAAAAAACTGTATATATCTTTATTAACCTGTTATTCAGATAGCAAATGGAAATTTGAGTATATTTATCAGAATATTGATAATAGATGAATATCATTTGCCATTTTCCAATTTCTTGTAAAATACATAGTTATTACAATTCTTAAGTTTGGTGTGACTGCTTCTCAGATGTACAGTGTAATTTTCTAACTTCTTCAAAATGTATCTTGATTGAAAGTAAGATATCATCCATATCTTACTTTCCTCTTAAGGATTTAAGGCCAATTATAGAAATAAATGTAATATAAGAAGATTGTATACCCAAATTTTGGCATAAATTGGGACTTAAACACAATTAACTGTACTTAATTGTTCTAGGACCAAAATGAATAAAAGAAAATATAAATAAGATAAAAGGAACCAGCACTGGAAAATAGGAAAGGGGCTATTAATATCATAAAACTCAAGAAATACATCAGTGCTGAGGGAGCCAAAAGAAAATAAAACACTGTAAGGTGATTTAAAACTTTTACTTATGAGAAAGTAGTGCAGTATTCAAGGAAGTAAGCTGAGGGTTTACTGACAAAATGTAAACTCTTTACTAAATTTTTAAATAAGCCACATAACAGAAATAACAACACTCATCTACCTTAATAAAGCAATCTAGGAATGTTAACTATAAAAGGAATTTAGAAACAAATATTATTCAAGGATAGAATCTATGAAATAACTCTTTACTGAATAAAGAAGAATAATCACATGATTAAAACAGTAAATGCCATTTTGGGATTTGAAAAACTTAAAGATTCATTTCTAATATTAGAAAAAGTAGGATTAAACTAAAATAGAAAAATGTTTCATTAGCACAATTCAGGAATCTCTGTAAAAATAATAACCAAATCGTACATATGAGAAATTGAGTTGAGAAATACTAAAAGAATGCTCACACCTTTATTAATATTTTTTGAAAGTGATAGCCAATGAAGTAACACAAGAAAAAATTTTCAAGTTTAAAATAGCCAAATTAGGGGCACTTGGGTGGCTTAGTCAGTTAAGCATCTGCCTTTGGCTTAGGTCATGATTTCAGGGTCCTGGGATCCAGCCCCACATCAGGTTCCCTGCTTCACAGGGAATCTGCTTCTTCCTCTGCCTGCCGCTCCCCCTGCTTATGCTCTCTCTCTCTCACTCTCTCTGTCAAATACATAAATAAATCTTAAAAATAAATAAACAAATAAATAAATAAATAAATAATAAAATAGTCAAATTATCACCTACTGAGAAAATCCAAGAAATTAGCTAAAATAATTTTTAAATAATTTAAGAATTTAGCCAATGAAGTGAGGTTTAAAAATAATTGGTTAAAATTATGTTTAAATAATTTATAAGCACTAGTGAGTGAATTTTTTTCAATCCTATAAAAGAGAAAAGTCATTATCTAACCAGAAATACTGGGTAATTGGCTAAAAATATTTTTACAAACAGAATTTAATGAGATGATTTGTAATAACCATGTGTATGCAAACTCAAACACTTTCTATATATTTGCAATAATTAATTATTAATCATTATAGCAGAAATTCCCTGGTAAATCACACAGTTTAAATATACTTGTTTTCTTTCATACTGTCTCAAAATGGCACCATTTTAAAAGCTTAAGGCATTAACTTGTAAGGACAAAAGTAATGAAAGTAATGAGAAATGAAAGCAAAGAAAATCACAGAATTTTAGAACCTGAAGAGCAAATGAATCAGACAAGAAAATGAAAAAGCCAATGCCTCTGGGAGGAGAAGTCAAGAAACAAGGCCTGATACTCTCTAACATCAGCAAGGAACCAGAAGCCTCAGCTGCCTCTGAAGTTAAGGGAGCAGGTAGAGAGGATAATGGGTCTGATAGAATTTCTAGTAAAAAAACAAAAAAAAAACAAAAAAACCCCCAAAAAAACATGGAGTCCTATATAAGAGATTTTCAAAATAAATACAATTAATATCTTCAGAGATTTTTTTTAAAAAGATAATATATTCTTGAAAGAAGAAGAGGATGATATTCAGAAAGATTCATGTAAATCTAAAATATTATAGAAAGGGTACCTGGGTGGCTCAGTCAGTTAAACTTCCAACTCTTGATCTCAGCTGAGGTCTTGATCTCAGGATTGTGAGTTCAGGCCCCATGTTGGGCTCCATGCTGGGCATGGAGCCTACTAAATAAATAAATAAATAAATAAATAAATAAATAGATAAATTGTTATAAGAGAATCAAAAATTAAATAGAAAGATGAAAAGATAAATAGGAGCAAAGCTCTTATAAAAGCAAAGAAATGGAAAGTAGGGGGGAATATTTTTAAGTAGATAATTTTTCAAGAAGTCTCTTATGTGTACAATAGAATTCAAGAAATAAAGAGCAAATAAAATGTAAGTGGAGAAAAGGAAACTATGAGAAACTCCATGAAATTTCCAAGTAGAAAAGGCCCATTGAATACACAACATTGAATGTAGAAAAAAGAAAATTCATGCCAACATACATTATCATAATATTTCAGAATATCTGAAGAGGGAAACTTGTATGTCCAAGAACTTTTAAAAAGAAAACAAAATGTAATTTGCAAAAGATGGGAATGAAAATAGTTTCATTTAATATTATACTACAGCTAGATAGTTGTTCCCATTAAGATGGATCAATTTTCCAATATTGGGGTAAGCTGAAGGAAGGATACATACATGGACCTTTTTTCAACTTTCTTTGAATCTATAATTATTTCAAAATAAAATGTTTTAAAAATAGCATCAGACACTTCAATAGCAACACTGGAAACTAGAAGACAATGAACTAAGTTAGCAAAGCCTTCACAAATCTTTTGGGAAGTGATTTCCAATCTAGAATTTTACACCCAGCCAAACAATTACTGAAGTGTGAGAATAAAATAAAGATATTTTTCAGAGGTGAAAAGCCTCAAGCAATTTTACTCCAGTCATCTATTTCTTATATTACTAGAAGACGTTCCTTGCCAAATCAAGGGAATAAATCCAGAATAAGACACAAAAGCCAAAAAAACGTGGGATCCAGACAAAAGAGTCTTAGGAAATCTTCACAATGAACAGGAAGGGGAAGCTCTGGACCACACTTCTGCAAAGCCAATAAGCAAAAGACCAAATTGAAGGGGGGTGGGTATGGAAGACTCCCAAAAGCAAGGTCTCAAAAAATAAATACAGCTGATATGTTACCTGATATGTTTGGACTCTTTTATTTTTTTGAGATTTTATTTGTTAGAGAGAAAGAAAGAAAACACTGCACGGGGTGGGGGGGTGGGTAGGCAGAGGGAGAAGCAGAATCCCCACTGATTAAGGAGCCCAATGATGCAGGACCTCAGGATCATGACCTGAGCTGAAGGCAGACACTTAACCAACTGCGCCACCCAGGTGTCCCTGTTTGGACTCTGAGAAGAGATTTCTATTTCTGGTGAGAATATGGTGGTAAATTAATAAAAAGTGTAGAAGAAAGAAGGCAAAATAAAAAATGAATCACTTACCAACTCAAAAAAAAAGAAAAAAACAACCAAACAATGACCAAGGAAAGCAATGTATAATGTATGTATCAATTATAAATAATATTAACAAGTCATAATAATGTAAACACTGAATAATTTAACTAAAAAACTTTGGGTGTGGTAACAGACATAAGAGAACTACATACTCATCTTTCACAATAGGACTCTATGGATGATATCTGAAGTTCAAAGGTCAAAAAAATAGCAATCTGAGCATGCTATTTAGAAATGTAATGGTAAAAACAAAAACAAAAAGCTAAAATACTGAAAATGGTTTCCACTGGGGTATAATAATAAGATTGTGACAGAATGGAGCCCAGGGTTTTCATTTCTCATTATAAGCCTTAAAAAATTGTCTAACTTTTCAAATTATATACATGAAATACTTGGAATAAAATTAAATTAAATTAAAAATAAATAAAGAAACCTCTAGGTTCTCTTGACAGAAAATGAGCAATACCTAATTCATCTGCCCTCAGCTTCTCATTTAAATAGATGTGGAAGTATTTTTTTTTAAGATTCAAAATTCCAAAAGCACCAGAAACTTAATTTGTAAAAGCCACCTGTTTTTACAAAGTCAATAATAGAATTAGTAAAATATTAGAAGATTCCCTTGTGGTGGGGGAATGCAGGTGTAGAAAACACATGTGGGAGATTTTCTACATTTTGGACACAGATTCTTTTTACTCATGAGAAAGAGAAGCCTCCAACTTAGGTTGTAGGAACTGCTTTCTAGTACAATTACAGCTCTTCCATAACCTCTCTCCGCCATCCTTTGTCTAATAACTTTTTAACCCCAATTCAACTTTCCTAGTAATGCATTTGCACTAAAAGTCATTTATATGTGGGTATCTCCTTGAACCAAGAAGACTGGAGGGCTTGATAAATCACAATTGTATTTGTGTGAGGGTTTGTTTGTTTTAATTCACCATTTCTAATAAGGAAAGAATCACAAAACACTTAAGATTTTAAAAATAAAATTTATTTCTTATGGAAATAAGTCAAAATAAAACCAGGAAATTCCTCCTTCTGCCTAAAATGTCCAAATTAAGTACCTACAAAATAGCAGAAATCTGGCCAGGGGCTATTTTAGGTTACAATAAAAGAGGAATCTCTTTCCCCAGCAGACTTTCCTGATGACCTTGTCCAAAATTGCAAGCACCTTCACACCTCCCCCACTCCCTACACTGTTATTTGTTTTACTTTTTTCTAGAATACTTACCATCATCTAACATACTATACATTTTACATATATGTATATATTTAGATATATATATGATTCTTTCTCCCCTTCCCTTGCAACAAGAATATAAACTCCATGAACAGGAAGATTTGTCTTGTTTATATTTTCACTGATGTAGTGAATGGCTAGAAGTAGACAATAACTGGCACAAAGTAGACAATAACTATTTGGTGAACAACTAAGTGAATTATAACAAGCACCAGGTAAGTGAAGGAAAGGGCCCAAGACCAACCACATACTCAGTTTACAGAGATCAAGCAAGCTTGGAAAGAACTTTCCTCATATAAAAATAAAAAACAAACAAAAAACCATGAAGCCTATAAAAATAGCTTATAATCTAAAGGATTTATTTACCATGTGACAGGCATTTAAAATTTTTATTATATTTTTAATAGGTGATACATTCAAATATTCCCAAATCAAAACCATGTGAAGAGAGAGGAGCACAGAAATCTTGCTCCTACCCCTGTCCCTATCCTTCCCATTCTGGCAATTTATCCCTAGTGGCCGCCACCCTCCTTAGTTCCTGTGTTCTCCTATAGTGTTTCTTTATATAAATTCTCATTTTTTCCCTTTATTTTAGAAATGTTTTTTTATTGATAATTTGAAACGTTTTGTTCTGTTCCATGTCTTGGTTTTCTTCAGGAATTTTAAATATGTATATATTAAATCTCTTGTCTTTCTCCTAAAGAGTAAAATTTCTTTCTATTCTTTTGAAACCTCTTTCTTGTTTTCTGCCTCTTTTTGTTTGCCTTTTTTTTATCATTAACTCATTTCATTCTTGTTACACTTTCTGTGATGTTTATTCACTCTTATGTCCTTGTAATTTAGCCTTCATCCCTCAAATATTTTTATCATCTACATCTGTTTCTTTCCTGAATTCTGCCACTTCCCATTTCCCTCCAGTTTTCTGGTTCTTGTTTCCCCTTGTTGGCTATAGCTTCCACCAAATTCTTGTATTACTGTTTCTGGTCTGTCTTCATAGATGCAATTACCTCCTTATATTTTCCTTATTCAAGTTAGAATTAGATTATTATTTTCGTCTACCTTGTGGCAATATATTTCTGGCATGTTTTCTTCATATGCAGAGAAATTTTCTACATACTAATTGTTCATAGTTTCATCATATAGACTTTGGGTTTACCCTTTCTTTTTTTTTTTTTTTAAAGATTTTATTTATTTATTTGAGAGAGAGAGAATGAGAGAGCACATGAGAGGGGGGTGGGTCAGAGGGCAAAGCAGACTCCCTGCTGAGCAGGGAGCCCGATGCGGGACTCGATCCCGGGACTCCAGGATCATGACCTGAGCCGAAGGCAGTCGCTTAACCAACTGAGCTACCCAGGCGCCCTTGGGTTTACCCTTTCATATAATTTCTTTGAAAGAGTTGAATTCTTTTGTACCAGCATTTAGCAGGAAGTTCCTGGAACAGGGGAGAAAGGCCAAGGTAGCTGCCCAGGTTTCACTAACTGAGGGATCTTTCTGGTTTCCTTAAGGTATAATCTCTCTCAGTCTGTGGGGAGTGGAGAAGGAGGACTTGTTCAATTTATTGTTATGTGTATTTTATTATAATAAAAGGTTTTTAAAATCTAAAATTGTTGTTTACATATTTAAATACCTATTTGTTATATTATTTTAAAATGTTATATATATATACATATGTGTATATGTTTATCCAAGTCTATGTGTATTCTGTGTAGCCATGCCGCTTTTGCATCCCCAAACCTAACCTATTGCACAGGGCTTCCCTCATCACTCTGGTCTCCCTGGGATTCTCCCTGGGTGATATTATGAAGGGATATAACTTCCTTTCAGATGTGTTCCTCTTCTTCTAGAAGGAAGTACTCTCTGAGACACACACACACACACACACACAAGTAAATGTATTTAATATATATATAATGCAATAGAGATACTATGTAGAGAATGATTTGGAGAGAGAGAGACAGAGGTGTAAGATCAGTTACGAGGCATTTTTAGTAGTTTATGCAAGAAATGTCAGTGGTTTATAGAAGGTGACAGCAGAGAAGCTGGCAGATTTGAGATATATGGAGGAAAAAGAGTTGAAGAAATTGTTGGTATTTTGTGCTGTGGGGATCTGAGATCAATGTTACAGGCTATGATGTTATAGGGCATGAGGGGAGATGACACTGGGATAGGAACATAGACACTTCCTCCGCATGCTATTCCAGGATGGGGGCAAACAAAAAGAGTCGTACTTGCATGTAGGAGTTGCTTTCTAATGACTTATACTTTAACTTAAGTTGTAATACTATATTAGTGGGGAAATAATACATATTATTCATCAGAAACTGTAGAGCCAACATACAAACTATTTGGGAGAAAAATACAATTAGAGCTGTATCTCAAACTATACTCCAAAATAAATTTCAAGGATATTAAAAAGTTATATATATAATATATGGAACGACAAAAAAGTTTTAAAAAATATATGAATATATTTCATCTTGGCATGGAGAGGGAATAAGAGCAAAAGCAGAAGCCACAGGAAATAGTAAGTATGATTACATAAAAATGAAATTTATGTAAAGAAAATAATATCCTAAAAGTAAAACAAGTAATAGGAAAAATTTAATATGAATGAAGAAGTTTCAATATTCTTGATTTAAAAAGTTCTTAGAAATGATTACAAAAAAAATGCAGATGCCTGTTGAAAAAACTAGACAAAGAATATAAATGGACAACTTAAAAAAATAAAGAGAAGAATGGTCACTACTTTTAGGAAGAAATATTCATCTTCAATAGCAACCAAATAAATGCATATTAAATAGTAATATACTTTTTTATCTATTAATTTGTGAAACATGTTCATTGAAAAAACTCCATGAGGATGCAGGGCAAATAGCATTCTCATTATATCAGCTAACAGTGTAAATTGGTGCAACTTTTCTAAAAGAGTAATGTAAAAATATGTATCCAAATCCTTAAAAATATTAAATTTTGATCCAACTACTATGCTTCTAGTAATTTATTCCGAGCAAATAGTAATACATTTAAAGGTTACATGCAATGATAGTTATAACATTGTTTATAATATTAAAAATGGGGAGGGTGCCTGGGTGGCTCAGTTGGTTAAGCGACTGCCTTCGGCTCAGGTCATGATCCTGGAGTCCCTGGATCGAGTCCCGCATCGGGCTCCCTGCTCGGCAGGGAGTCTGCTTCGTCCTCTGACCCTATCCCCTCTCATGTGTTCTCTCTCTCTCAAATAAATAAATAAAATCTTTAAAAAAAATATTAAAAATGGGGAAACAAAATTTCTAAAATGAGAATTGACCAAATAAATATTCATTCATGCACTAGAATATTATGCTGCCATTAAAAATCAAGTCATAGAGCAATGTTCAATGAATTGAAAAACTCATCTCAATAATGCTAAATGGAACAAAAATAAAATTATATCATATGTAGTATGATCCCAAATTTATTTTGTACCTGTAAGTTTTTTTTGTTTTTTTTTAATGGTAAACTTATGTTTAACTTTTTAAAATTTTATTTTATTATGTTATGTTAATCAACATACATTACATCATTAGTTTTTTTTATTATTATGTTATGTTAATCACCATACATTACATCATTAGTTTTTGATGTAGTGTTCCATGATTTATTGTTTGCGTATAACACCCAGTGCTCCTTTCAATACGTGCCCTCTTTAATACCCATCACCAGGCTAACCCATCCCCCCCACCCCCCTCCCCTCTAGAACCCTCAGTTTGTTTCTCAGAGTCCATAGTCTCTCATGGTTCATCTCCCCCTCAGATTCCCCCCCTTCATTTTTCCCTTCCTACTGTATTCTCTGTCTCTCTCTCTTTTTTTTTTTAACATATAATGTATTATTTGTTTCAGA
>NC_138370.1:102960813-102997004 GCF_054177405.1 Leptonychotes weddellii
AAATGGCGGCTTCCCAATCTCTGCCACGGAGGAGCCGAGAACTCGGGGCCCTACTCCTCAGTGAGCCCCCAGAGAAAAGCAGTCAATCACTTCCATCTCCCCGGTCTCCGGCCACACTCCGTGCTCCCCTGGCCTGTGACCGAGCCTTTCTATCTCTGGCACATAACCCTGTTTGGAGTCTCCAAACCCAGCAGGTTCCTGCAGTGTACTCCTGTGCCACGCCTCCCGGGGGAGGAAGGGGAGTCTCTCCAGATCTGCTGCTTGTTGGATCCCTGCTGGAGGAGCAGTGTCCCTACTGTGCCGCAGATCACGGTTTATGGCAACCCGAGCTGAGAGCCCACCCCTCGGCTCCATCTCTGCAGCAGGCTTCCCTGCTCCGGTACCTGAGAGCTCTGCTGCACTCAGGCACCCCGGGTCTTCCTCTGACCCCGAGGGTCCTGAGACCACACTGTCCCAGTGAGGGTTCCACCCCCCTCTTAGCCACTGGAGCAATGTCCCTCAGTGGAGCAGATTTCTAAAAGTTCTGATTTTGTGCTCCGCTGCTCTATCACTTGCCCATAGCAGCTCCCTCCACCCACGGTCTATCTTCCCGAATATCACCTCAGATTCACTTCTCCGCACATCCTACCTTCCAGCAAGTGGTCGCTTTTCTGTTCAGAGAGTTGCTGCTATTCTTTTCTTTGATCTCCTGTTGAGTTCATAGGTGTTCAGAATGGTTTGATCTGTATCTAGCTGAATTCCTGGGACCAGAAAAAATTTAGGTCTCCTACTCCACCACCATCTTGCTGTTCCTTTATATCTGTACCTATATGTTTAATAGAAAGATTAGAAATCTATTTTTAAATACTAATAATGGTTATATATGTTTACCTTTTGTATGTCTGTGTTCTAAGCTTTCCGTGCTAACCCTGTAATCTTTTGTCATTAAGAAAATTGGTTTCCAAATTTTCTCTTCTTCCTCATTCCTCCACCCTTTCTCTTACCCTTTCCTCTCAATCACTCTTTCCTCTTAAGACTTTGTAAATACATTTCTAAGTTTTAAAATGAAGGACTCATTGGAAAGGAGAAGATAACACACATATTTATAGTATTGTTACATGTCTTTCTACTTATGTATATTTACAAATTATCTATAATATTAACATCTATGAAACACAAATTCCTGACTTTTAAAGCATGCTTTTTTTAAATAAAATTCATCTTTTCTATTTTAGAATATTTCATATTTCTCTTGACTAAGGCAGTACCCCCCCCCCCAATACGGGTTTACAAACCTGACTGCACATCAGAGTCACTGGAATAACTTTTAAAATTACAAGGCCTGGGCCCACCCCCAGATGTTCTACGTTTGCAATCCTGGGGCCCATTTAGAGATATATCCCACAAAGAAGTTTCTCAGATGATTGTGATACTAAGTCAATTCAGGAAAACGCAGCTTTGGGTGACTAATAATTCCATTCTATGAACCTTTTCACCTTTTACTCATGAAAAATAACACCAGTAAATCTAGGAAAATTGAAAAGTGAGGTGAGTGTCTTTTCCAATTGATGTAATTTGAAACTAAGTCCTTTTAAAGGAAACTTACAAAGTCATCTGTCTAACCACTATTTCCATAGAGATTGCATCGTTCTACAAAGCTACTCAGCAGAATTATGAGGTTAATCTAACTTCACAACTATGAAAGCTCTATAAAGAAGTACCCTTCTTTCATATTCTTAGAACAGAGCTAAGTGGTAAACAAGGACTGTCTTTGACCATTAGTAGTGAACATAACCAAGAGATGACATTGCTACTATCCCAAAAGTACATTGTTTCCTTTATTTTGGAATTTTTTTCCTATTGTAAGAAAATTACATTCAACATTTAGTGTAAATGAAAGACCTAAGAGAAATCTTAATCACTGAATCAAGAAAAAATTATGACTTTTGTTGAGCTCATAAAATTCTGTGGGGTTTAATTAAAGAAGCATAATATGTGCATTTGGAGAAATGTTTGCATGCACAAATTCCCCCAGAAAACCAAATTCTTTTCCTTGTATGCAGCCATAATTTCTAACTTTATAATTAGAATTCTAAATTCTAATAGAAAATATGCCATGTAATATTGTGCATTGGTGGTTTTGTAAGGACATAGTCATGAAACTAGATTTTTTTAATGCATTAGCAGAAAAAATGGTGGCAGATGAGCCATAGTTAGTTGTTGCTTATTTAAGTAGATCTCGTGCAGCAGGGCCTGAACACAGATTTTACCAGCTGCCTGAGACTAGACAGCTTATGTTCTATAATTCCTAAAACTTTTCAGTCAGGGATTAATTGAAGGTTTGAAGTATATGGAAAGTGATGATACTTATGCTTACAAGAAAGCTGGGGAGTAGAAATAGAAAAGATTTCAGCCAAGTGTGGTGTCACTGCTACACTATTCAGGAAAACTATGTTTAAAAAAGAAGCAGAAATTTTAGCCATTCTGACTGGTGTGAGGTGATATCTCATTGAGGTTTTGATTTGGATTTCCCTGATGCCAAGCGATGTTGAACACTTTTTCATGTGTCTGTTGGCCATTTGGATGTCTTCTTTGGAAAAATGTTTGTTCATGTCTTCTGCCCATTTCTTGATTGGATCATTTGTTCTTTGCGGGGAGATGAACCATGAGAGACTATGGACTCTGAAAAACAAACTGAGGGTTCTAGAGGGGAAGGGGGTGGGGGGATGGGTTAGCCTGGTAATGGGTATTGAGTAGGGCACGTTCTGCATGGAGCACTGGGTGTTATACGCAAACAATGAATCATGGAACACTACATCAAAAACTAATGATATAATGTATGGTGATTAATATAACATAAAAAAAAAGAAGCAGAAAGCTGAAAGTTGAATTTATTTGTGATGCGTGTCATTCATTTACAACAGCAGCAGTGAGAAAAGTGACTTTACAGTTTCTTTCATGTGTCATATAGAAATAATGAAAACCAGAAGGAGGATTCTGCTTGGTGTTCTGGAGCAGGCTTAAGTAACCTAGGAGCTTGGTTCAGGTCTCCCACAAACTTTGTTTGAACTTGAGAAAATCACTTATACCCCATGAGCATTAATTTAGTGACATGTGTAGAGGCAGGATGGTAATTAAAGTTTGGATTTTGGAATGAGCTGCCAGGTTTGAATCTCAGCTGTGTCACATAGAAGATATGCAGTCTTGCACAAGTTAATATATCTGTGCCTTGGTTTTCTTGTGTACAGGATGGGAACAGTAATACCACTTACTTTGCAGGGTTACTGAGAGAGTCAACTGATTTATTATATGTTAAGCACATGGAAGAATGCCTAAAACACAGTAATTGTTTTAGCAATTTTATGATGAAAACTTCAATCTAAAACTCGGTGGTTTTCAAATTACTTTAAGGTATGGGGCCTTGGTTCAGATGAAATGCCACATAGATATCTAAGTAATAAAACATGGAATTAGAAGTGTTTTCACTGGACAGACACAGATGAGTTGAGATTCATGCCCTCCATCTTTCCAGCCCTTCCCAGGTGAACCCCTGGACAACATCAAGAAACCACAAAATGATGGAGCACAGTTTAAAAACAGTAATGAGCTCTTCCAAATCTGTCATAGGTTGTGTATCAGTGGGGAATTGTGGCTAGTAATAGAAATCTGACAATAGTGGATTAAACACATATGGATTTATTTTACGAAGAAGTTTAGCAGTGGGCAGCTAAGGCTTGTATGGCAGCTCTCCAATGCCATCAGAAAGCCAGGCTCTCTCTGTCCTCTAGAGACCCAGTCATCATCTTCATGATCCAGACAGAAAACTATAGGAAGGGGAAAGGGGAAAAAATAGATTTCTAATAAGCCTTCTCCAATATCTTCTGTAAAAATCTCAGCCTTCATCCTTAGAAACAAAGGAGGGGCAATTGTAATCTTTTAATTGGATATATGTATACCTGGAATTAAGTAAGGAAAGAATCAAAAGAGAGAATGGGGGGCGCCTGGGTGGCTCAGTTGGTTAAGCGACTGCCTTCGGCTCAGGTCATGATCCTGGAGTCCCGGGATCGAGTCCCACGTCGGGCTCCCTGCTCAGCAGGGGGTCTGCTTCTCTCTCTGACCCTCCCCCCTCTCATGCTCTCTATCTCATTCTCTCTCTCAAATAAATAAATAAAATCTTTAAAAAAAAAAAAAGAGAGAATGGGTTATGCTGGGATATGCCACTACATATTAATTTAAAAATAACACTGTGTTTTATGGGTAAAGGGAATGTTAAGGCTGCCTCCTGGATCAAGGAAATTGAGAAAAGAATAGTTCATCAATCAAAATCTGACTCTTTTAATTGGCTTTTAATCACCCTTAATTTTTATATGGTTTCTAAGAACATGTATTAATCCCTCTGGTGATTAAAATAATTTTCAATGAATGTATGCCAATAAGTTTTAAACTCTTTTCTTCTTGGCCAGGGGAGTAAAAGTTTAAATAGATGTCCACCTATAAAATAAAGGTTACCTTGAAAATATAACATTGATGATGTACACATGGAATATAGCATAATGTCCAGGACATATTTGATTTACAATAGATGATAATTCTATATTCCCCCTTTATTACTCTGAATTTCAATTTCTTCATCAATTTAAGCCAAATGATACCTAAGGTTTTATAAAGCTCAAACACCCTGTGAGACAATAAGAAAATCCCAGAAATTGAAAACATTTGAGGGAAGAAGGGCTTTGGATACCTTCAAAAATAAGCATTAAGTATATGACTTTAGGAATCTAAGCTCTTATATAAAAACAAGACCAAAGGAACTACTGGGATATGACTGAAGCTAATTAAACCTCACAGGTAAACCTATTTCAGGAGTAAATTTTGCTCCATTGCCAAGGTAAATTTATAGCACTGGAAAACAGAGGGGAAAAATGTTTCACCCTCAAACAAGTCATTTTACCTAGTCCAGCTAATTAGAAATTAAAAATTTTCTCATTAGTCAGACTCTTTGAGCCCCTAGTATTTACAGGACCACCACAATTTATATGACTTTATGGGAAATACAAATGAAACAGAAGATGAAGTATCTGTACTAGATAGTCTTGAAACATGGCAAGCAATTATTCACTGAACTTTTACTGTGTATCAAGTTCCATACAAGGAACTGAGTATTGAATGCTGAATAAGACCCAAAACTTGACATCAAGGTTGGTCTGGTCATCAAATGTTATGACCATGTTCACTGCACCAAAAAATGTTACATTGTTACTCAAAGCCTGCCCTAAAACATTATCTACCAAATAGCACTTCCTGTTCCACAGGTCTTCTATTCTTGTCGATACTTAAAGACTGAGTTCATTTCTTTAAACCAAAGAAACCTCCATTCCTGTGTAGAATAGATCCTTGGAAAGTTTTCATAGGATGTACGTTGTTCTTACTAGTTCCGGAAGCAAAGGATCTTGTTGATTTAGAAAGATTCTCTTTAGAGCACATATGAAAATCAATATCTGAATTTATAAGAACATCAAATTGAAAAAAAATGCCTAAATCTTAGGAAAAAACCCACTAACAAAGTCAAATTCCATTTTCTTTTTTTTTCTTTTTTTTTTAAAAATTTTATTTATTTATTTGAGAGAGAGAGAATGAGAGAGAGCACATGAGAGGGGGGAGGGTCAGAGGGAGAAGCAGACTCCCTGCTGAGCAGGGAGCCCGATGCGGGACTCGATCCAGGGACTCCAGTATCATGACCTGAGCCGAAGGCAGTCGCTTAACCAACGGAGCCACCCAGGCGCCCCGTCAAATTCCATTTTCAAAAATCAAAGTGAGAATGGAGATATTTGCCAAGCTCAGTTCTTCAAGGCAAGAGATGGGAAACAGTTTGTGTGGTGTGCTAAGCTTAGCTTTTCTCATTATATGATTTCCACAGTATCTTCTCTCCTTTTCCTTTTCACCCTTTTGCCTTGAATTTCTAGTTTTGAGTCTCTAGAAGGTGACAAAGAGCCGGCGGAGCCAGGCTGAGCATGATGTACATCTCAAGTCATGTACTAAATTTCAGAGTCTTCCCTTCCCTACATGCAGTACCTTTAGGAGGCCTGGAAGATGTCTTTATCACTTTCCTTTGATTTTCATCATGTATTTTATGCTTTAAAATCAATCCTTGAATCTTGGAACAGGTTTAGAGAGTTGTTTTTTGGTTAGAGGTACTCTGGGTGAGGAGATGATTTATTCCTGGGTAATGGAGAATAGAGCTAGACAAAGGAAAGGACACTCCCTATCCCAGAATAAAAGGATCATCACCAATAAAATGCCTTGGTATTGCCTGCTATAGTGCGCAGGACAAATCTAACAACCTTCTGAGAGCTGCTCACTACCAAACTTACAGATTTAGTACTGCATTTTTTCTTTTTTTTTTTTTTAAGATTGACTCTTTTTATTTATTTATTTATTTATTTATTTATTTATTTATTTATTTATTTAGAGCAGGGGCAGGGAGAGAGGGACAGGGAGAGATGGAGAGAGAATCTCAAGCAGCCTCCATGCGCAGCAGGGAGCCCAATGCAGGACTTAATCTCATAAACCTGAGATCATGACCTGAGCTGAAATCAAGAGTCAGACGCTTAACCGACTGAGCCACCTAGGTGCCCCAGTACTGCATTTTCTACCCATACCCAAAATTTAGGAAACTGAGTCTATGGTAGAATTATAGAATATAAATATAAATATAAAATATAGAATAGAATTTGTGCTTCTATCCAGAAACCAAACGTCTAAGAGCTCAGAACTACTTTTTACTAACATTTGATTTTGAAATTCTGTTCTCTACAAGAGTTAGAAAGAAAAGTAAATTTTTGGAGAATGAGAGGTACCAAAGAAATTACTCAAAATGAAGCAGTCAATAATTCAGTGATAGGTGTTAAGATTAAAACCTTCCATGTAGGAATTGGGTTGAAGACATGATATTATTAAATGAAAGCTGAGGACTATTAAATAAGGCTGAAACCAGCATCAAAAGTAGGTACTAAGGTGTGTGAGAAAAGGACTTTGAAGACTAGTAACCAACTGAGTATCATGTTTTGGAGAACAAAATTCTTGTGTTCTAGGAAATTGAGTATATAGAGCATATTATATGGATGCAAGGTAATACATGGTATAAATATATGTTACAGTACAAAGCTTATAATTTGGCTTATAAAGAGGTTGGGATTATAGTCCCCTAAAGTTAATATTATATGTGGGTTTTTAGTGAGACTGTGATTAAATATAACGAGACAATTCAGAACAGGTAAAGAAGAAGCCAATAGAAAAGGCAAGATTCAGTGAAGACAAAGACTGCTATAAAGAAGTAACTGAAGAAAGATTCATAGTTACTCTTTAGATTGAGGATTATATTTCAACATCTTTCTAACTTTAAAATATAGGCGTGTATAACAGCAAAATTTAGAAATACTTAGAAACAGAAAAAATCAGCTTAAGCCAATGTCATAAGACTGCAATGAGGAAGAAATCAACAAGGTGAAACAAGTATTCCAGGAGTAGCACTACATACCAAAAGCATGACTTGGCAGTAAAGTGCAAGAAAATCCTGCTCCACCCTGTTTCTCTAGGAAGTGTCAAATGAAGTTTTTGGAGAGGAGTGCAATCGCCCATCACCCAAATTGTTTCCATTGTAAATTGTGCTTAATTAGGAAGATTATTCTCCTTAGAATCCCTGTGAAAATGGAAAAGATCAGTCTTTACACATCCACTAGGGTGACCTGGAAAGAGCACTGATCTTGGAATCAGTCACCTTGGTTGGGAAGACAGCTTTAAACTAAACATGGTAATAATAACTGTTGCCCAGAGTTGTTCCTATGAAGAGCTTATAAGTGCTGGGTAAAAATGACCATAAACATCCTTTTTTTACATTCTAAATTAAAATTCATACATTTCATTTGATAAATAAGGAGGAGGAAGAGAAGGAAAAGGAGATTCTTATTGAGATAAGTATGCTAATTGACTTGTTAGTTTTCTAAAATAGGAAATCTATGGACATTAATGTTTTTGTCTTGGAATAGTAAAATGAATTTCTTCCTCTTGCATCATAGAAACATTTTTCTTCTAGGAATGACTCTACTGTTAAGCCTGCTGTGTTGAGAGGAATTTCAAAGATTGTGGAAAATACAGTTTTAAATGGATCGCTTAAATATACCTCTAGCATTTTGTTACAAAGAGGTTCTAACTTGAAAAGTAGTTGTAAAATGGTTACTTGTAGTAAACATTATTTCTGTAATTCTGGTGCAATAATAGTATAATCCTTAATATTTAGAAATGACTATCATACAAATGATTTAGAATACTATAAAGATAGCATATCGTCAGATACTCACCATTTCCTTAGGGTAGCCAAAATATCTCTTTTCTCCTAATGAGGGAAAAAAAATCAAGTCTTATAAATTACTGAAATAAAGTAGAATAACAATGTTAAAGATAATAATAGAAGTTGGAGTTTTCATTTTTATTCATGTATGTATGTATGTATCTATTTCTTTACATACATACATCTATTTCTTTACATTTCTTTACATCCTTTTCTGATGTAATGAGTCTGAATTAGAGAAACTCATCAAAGGACCAGAAAAGTGTTTGAAGTTAATAAAAAAAGAAACATAAAAAGGTAACATGCAGGAGAACTAGGTTTCTGTCAATATTTAACTCTCTGGGAATTCTGTGGATTTTTAAGTTCATAATCAAAATAGGGTAATCTGGGTTTCCATTAAGTAGATGAGATGGTCCACAAGCTGACCAAGATATAGATAGAGAAATGCATAGATTCATAGATACATAGATAAGCAATTTATTTCTTTTTATAACTAGATAAATGGGACTTAAAATTCCTCTTCTATCAATTTCATTTGTTATGATAGAGGTTTAACAAAATTGCCTGTCTTCTCAATCCAAATGTCCATCAATAGATGAATGGGTAGAGAAGTTGTGATACACACACACACACACACACACACACACACGCTCGACTATTACTCAGCCATAAATAAGTATGAAATCTTGCCATTTGCAACAACATGAATGGATCTAGAGGGTATAATGCTAAGTGAAATAAGTCAGTCAGAGAAAGACAAATACCATATGATTTCACTCGTGTGGAGTTTAAGAAACAAAACAGACAAACAAAGAAAATAAACAGACAAACAAAGAACCAGACTTGTAACTATAGAGAACAAACTGGTGGTTACCGGAGGAGAGGTAGAGGTGGGAGGATGGGTGAAATAGGTGATGGGGATTAAGAGTACACCTATCACGATGAGCACTGGGTGTTTTATAGAAGTGTTGAATCACTATATTGTACACCCGAAAGTAATATAACATTGTCCATTAATTATACTGGAATTTAAAAATAAATTCTTTTTTTTTGTTTGTTTTTTATTTTTTTTATTCTTATGTTAATCCCCATACATTACATCATTAGTGTTAGATGTAGTGTTCCATGATTCATTGTTTGTGCATAACACCCAGTGCTCCATGCAGAACGTGCCCTCCTCAATACCCACCACCAGGCCAACCCATCCTCCCACCCCTCTCCCCCCCAGAACCCTCAGTTTGTTTTTCAGAGTCCATCGTCGCTCATGGTTCGTCTACCCCTCCGATTTCCCCTGCTTCAGTCTTCCCCTCCTGCTACCTTCTCCTTCTTTAAAAATAAATTCATTTTTAAAATTACCTGGTTTGGGGCGCCTGGGTGGCTCAGTTGGTTAAGCGACTGCCTTCAGCTCAGGTCATGATCCCAGAGTCCCGGGATCGAGTCCCACGTCAGGCTCCCTGCTCAGCAGGGAGTCTGCTTCTCCCTCTGACCCTCCTCCCTCTCATGCTCTCTGTCTCTCATTCTCTCTCTCGCAAATAAATAAAATCTTAAAAAAAAAAAAAAATTAAAATTGTCTGGTTTCTGCTAGGGATAATGAAAGTTATCTTGCAACTTATGTAAAATATATTGTAGTATATCTAGTTATGAGCTGTTACAAGCCCTATACACTGAACTTTGAAAATAAATAGCAAAGAAATATAAATACTTCGATAAAGGAAATTGTAACAAGGCCCCTAACAGCTGGAAAAAAGTAAGGGTGGGATAAAAACAGCAAAACAAAGAAAAGTGCAACCTGACCATAAAAGCATGTTAAACCTTTATGAAAGAACAGCTCTAACATCAAAAAAAAAGAAAAAGAAAAAAGAAAAGAAAAAGAATAGTTCCTTAAACATGGATTATAAGTACTGAAGTTCAGAAGCTTAGATAATTTAGGTGTTCAAATGACTGATTACAATGCTGAGAATTATGGTAGGACTCTATAGCAGGTCTTAAGCATTTTTTAAAAGGAAAAAACTAAATCTTATTTTGTAGTTATGCTCACATGAAATCTTCAAAGCTGGGATTACAACATGAACATCTGAGAACCAGGAAAAATGTAAATGAAGCAGTAAAGAGAGACCGGTAAAGATATGGAAGAGAGGAATAAGCGTGATTGGCCACGTGGAAAAAAAATAGTTTTGTTTGTCAGGCACAAGTGAAATAAGTTTTTCAAAGACTTGTTAGAAAAGGAGTATCCCTGAGGTTGTAGTTGTAGTGATTTGGAGAAGAGTGATTCAATGACTTTTTCATATTCACTATCAGACATATATATTTTCCAGGATCTTGCCTAGATTTATAGGATATGGCTCTAACTCTTGTGGAACATACAATTCAAAGTTCTCTGTAGTTTAAAAATTGAAGATGAGGGGCACCTGGGTGGCTCAGTAGTTAAGCGTCTGCCTTCAGCTCAGGTCATTATTCCAGGGTCCTGGGATTGAGCCCCGCATCGGGCTCCCTGCTCGGTGGGAAACCTGCTTCTCTCTCTCCCACTCCCCCTGCTTCTGTTCCTTCTCTCCCTTTGTCTCTGTCAAATAAATAAATAAAATCTTTAAAAAAAAATGAAGATGACTTACAAATACTTGGGACATTAACCCTCAAGATTTCTGGCAAGAAGGAGGTGGCACAGTAGGAGTAATCAAAGACAATTTACCAAAGAAACAATTTATAAGCATAGACAAGCTTAAAGGAAACAAAAAGGAATGGTGAAAAATCCCACACTAGTAACTGTAAGAAACAATTGCAACTCCTAAAAAGGGAAAGATGTGATTAGCAAAACTAGCAAGATGCATACTTGTCAGGGAGAAACTCATCTGAACAGCTATGGTCCTTAATATAGGAACAAAGCCACAAGCAGAACCATACTGAAATAAGGATGGAGGGAAATAGGACATGGATATATACCAGAGCTTCTTTATCTTTCTATCATCTGATTTACTTCCAGTACTTCCCACAGGCTGAACCCAACTGGAAACCAGGCAATGGAGCCCACTGTTTCAGTCATTAGAAGACAGCCTCCCAAGCACAGAGCAGGATGGGAAACAAAAGTATAATGTGGATCCAAAGAGTCAAGTAGAGGGTAGTATCTAGCGCAAACTGCCCATTTTAAACATCTTAAAGTTGCTTCAATGGTTTGCTGGATCAAGAAAACATTTGGGCAAAAAAAGATCCGTTTAGTCTATCATTTCTTTTGTGCATGGTTCATGACCAACCAACATAATGAAGGAGTTGAATTGGTGGTACATTAAAAAAAATGGTAAGTACATTTTTTAAAAAATGGAGGATTAAATGCTTCAAGGATAAAAAAGATAATTAAAAAGAATGAGGATTTTACAGTATGGATCGACACTTTCATTTTTGTACTACAATCAAAACAATGACATAAAATGCAAATTTGGGTGTGAGAATAAATTACACTGGAATAGAATGGGCACAGAGAGAACATTAACAAGTGTCCCTGAATCTAGGGTAATAGAGAACACTGCAATAATCCCAAAACTGATCAGAAAACAAAAGTACTAGAAAACTGATCATATGTTTACATCTAAGTTAGCCAAATGTAGTACTTGCAAAGTGATGAAACACTGAAATAAGTCTTTATGAAGTAATATCAAAATACTGATTGGCAGCCACATAATAGTCAGGAAATCACTGGACATTAAAAGAACGGAATAGTTAACACAAAGGCATTTATATATATGTCGTTCTTGTGTTTGCAAGTGAATGTTCCTATATCCAAAATATACCCGAAAGTGGGGCGCCTGGTGGCTCAGTCGGTTAAGCGACTGGCTTCGGCTTGGGTCATGATCCTGGAGTCCCAGGATCGAGTCCCCTATCAGGCTCCTTGCTCTGCGGGGAGTCTGCTTCTCCCTCTGACTGCCCCCCCTCATGCTCTCTCTCTCTCTTGTTCTCTCTAAAATATATATATATATATATATATATACCCGAAAGTAAGCACCAGGTGGTATAAGTCATGGGAAGGAGGATGCCAAAATAAAGATCTGTTCAGGTTAATTAATTAATGAGTTTTAGTCATAAGTTCAAAGACAGAACATAGCCAGGCTCCTAGTTACTTGAAGCTAGAAGACACATAAATTGAGTGTGTTCTTCAATGTTCCAGGCTCCAGTTTAGCTCCATACATTTCTGCTGAGGGCTATGTGACACTGTTTTCCAGAAGCTAGAGGCAGAACTGCATAAGCCATGAATACTGCCCCCTAGGAGGCTATGGGCTTACTGGGGGAAATGGGCACATAAACACATAATCCTTTTCCCTGAAAAGCTGAATTGAAAATGGTTGTGATGAGATGGGAAGAGCGTGAAAACAGCCAGGGCTCAGGATCATGAATATCTAAATTGGATTCTGCTACAGATACCTTTCTCAGGTTCCCTGAGGAAGGTTTATGGATAAAGAACATATGATAAGGAGCAACCTTATTGAAAGCTTTGGCAAGCAAACCCCATTGCAGAACCTTACAAGCATAGTCAGGATTAATGAGGTTCTTTTGCCCAGCCTAGGCAGGCCTAAGAGTCTTTCTTGTACCTAGGATTAATTTTCAAAGGGAGTAAGGGAGACAGGGTAATTACCAACACCCAAAAGGAAGGAGAGCTCAGTGCTTCATCATACCACTAGACTAGACATAACAGCTAGACAAAGAGAAGCAAACTGGAGAAGAACTGCACTGACAGGGTCTCATGATATAATCCCCCTTTCTCCTCATCTTGACATTTCTAGTCCCTAATACCATAACTAAATAAACATTGCTGTTTCTGTTATCTATTGCTGTGTAATGAGTCACCCTAAAACCTAATGGCTTAAAACGCCACCATTGTATTTTCTCTCACAATTCTGCAAGTTGACTAGCCCAGGCAACTAGCTAGGTAGCTGGGTACTTCTACTCCTCCACCTGATTTTGGATGGGGCTGTAGTCATTTGAGGGTTCAGTTGGTCTGGAACATCCAAGATGGTTCACTCACATAGCTGGCAGCTGATGCCAGCTATTGGCTGAGAGCTCAGCTGGGGCCATCGTCTGGAACACCTGCATGTCTCCTCTTCACGGGGCTGGGGTTCTCACAGCATGTCAGCTGATGTCCAAGAGAATGCATCCCAACAGCATGCATTTAAAGAATATATTTTAAGAATATGCTTTTAAAAGATTTTATTTATTTATTTATTTATTTATTTATTTATTTATTTGAGTGTGCACATGCAAGCAAGGGGAGGGGCGGACAGAGAGGGAGAGAGAGAATCTCAAGAAGAGAGAGAATCGTGGAGCCTGACACAGGGCTTGATCTCATGACCCTGGGTTCATGACCTGAGTCAAAATGGAGAGTTGGTTGCTTAAATGATTGAGCCACCTAGGTGCCCCAAGCCACAAGTCTTCTTAAAATCTAGGCCTAGAACAGATAGTGTCACTTTTCTTTCTATTGGTTAAGCAGTCATAAGACTGGCCCAGATTCAGGAGAAAGGAAAATAAGCTAAAGTAGAATTCCCAAGCATTTGTATTTCACTACAATTCTTGAACATAAAATATTCCTATCAGCACACCCAAGAATGAAGGGACAGTGGTGAGGTGGTGGTGCAGATGGTAGTCATGAGTTCTCTGTAGAGAAGGGCATCTTTTATTTACTGACCTTGAGTGGCAATAGGTAATGTTAATTGGCCAATATTGTCAATCAGCTAGGAGTTGGGGACAGTTGCCTAGTTGCTGACTGATTAAATGTATATCAGAATTTGCAAGTGGAAGAATACAGAATAAAAAGGAGTCAAAGGAAATGGATGCTCAAAATGAGACGAGTTCAGAGAGTAAATGAAGGGAAGATCTGACCTCGCTAAATCTAGACAGTAACATTTCACTTATAAAGTGGAGTTCAGCTGAGATTAATAAAAAACAAGCCTATAGAATAAATATGGTGTTTAGCAAAATGTCTTCTTAGAGAGTATGAACTATGGAATATGAACATGATTAATTCAGTTTCTTATATAAGATTTAGGTGTTTTTCCTTTTTGCCTCTGGATATTCTCCCTCCCCTTCAACCACGTAAGTATGCTTATTATTTTAAAAAACAATAATGATAAACTTGGAATATTCTTAAACTTCCAGGAAGCCTAATCTGTTCAGTCAAAGGCAACTATAGACAACATTCTGTTACAGAATGTGAAGGAAATGAAGAATGAAAGTAGTTGAAAAAACTTTGAGCCAAAAGCGGGTTGTTTTTTTTCTGTTTGAACTGATTAATTTAATTCTCAAATGTAAGCCAACTTAAGAAATACAAAACAACTTATTATTTCAAACTCATTGTTTGTATATAATGCATTAATCAGTTTTAAAAATAATTTAAATTTGTTGCCTTTAAATGTGTTTCTATTTTATCTGTCAGAGATTTTCTGGGGGAGCAAGGCTCCAATTTTATAATGGAAGTCAACAAGAAGATAAGCTTTCATGTGTAGAGAATTGCTTTCATAGGCAATATTTGTTTCTCAAAGAGCGGCCATCTGCATTCTCTAGCTGACTGTTCATAGCCAGTAGCTGTGCTTTGGAACTACTTTTCTGCTGTTACCTAAACATCAATTATTTGAGATTAGTTTATTTGGATGGGGGGCAGAGAGAGACTGTGAAACAAATAAATTCTAATGGCTGAAACAGGAGTAGTCAGACAAAGTTCCAGAGAGCAGCCAAGACTGTAACTGCTCAGGCCCATGGACATCAGTGTGAGTAATAAAACCAAATCCTCTGAAGATACTTTGAAATTTTAGCCTGCAGTATCTTTGGAAATGTTTCACAGTGAAATTGTATTTCCAATTCCATAGCCAATAGTTGTCACAACCACCTCCTCCACATTCTCCCAAACATGTAATGGCTTCTAACTCTTCAT
The DNA here is from genome assembly GCF_054177405.1 of Leptonychotes weddellii. NCBI lineage: Eukaryota > Metazoa > Chordata > Mammalia > Carnivora > Phocidae > Leptonychotes > Leptonychotes weddellii. The sequence continues at coordinate 102,976,047 of NC_138370.1, forward strand.
TCACAGCAATCACTTCAATTCATACCAACAGTGCATGGTGGGGTAAGTCAAACAGCCACTTCTGATTCACTCATTTCAAAACAGTGCTGCAACATCTCTTCCCCCTGCACATTTGACAGGGGAATTGTGCAATCTTCACCAAGTGTTCCTGAAGAACATTCAAAAAGGATGATTGATAAGCACTACAGGAGTGGATTGAGTCTTACGACTTAACATATGAACCTCACTTTTCTTTGTGGATAGAGAAAGGAGAGAGAAATAATACAAATAGTCTCTCACTTTCTCTCACTCTCTCTCCTCCCCACCACTCTCTCTTTGGTTTTAATTTTCTTAAAACTTTTTTCCCCCCAAAAGACCCAAACCACAGTTACCATAAAAAGATACGTGCTCATGCTTATTTAAATCCTTAGTACTTCTCTGTGCCTCATCTAATGAAGATGTAGTCATAACCCTTACTCTATAGGGCAATTGTAAAGATTAATGAATGTGAAAGGCTTAGAAGAGTGTCTGGTACATAGTAGTCATCTGGGTATGTGTTATTTGTGCTTAGAAATCTTTACATAGGATTTGAATTGATATGTAACATAGTCTAGCCTTGGTCCTCTTGTGAACTAAGAAGTGTTATGTATTTACTTGACTAATTCCTTAATACCATTGACTTGTTATCCTAATCAATCCCCACCTCATGGCTGAAATGAAACAAAATCATTTATGGCCTCATTATTACTAAATCAAATTAACCCTTCTTACCTTATCTTACTTAATTTTACTATAGCAAGTGATACTGTTGACTACTCCCTCCTTTTTAAAAATGCTCTCTATCCTTGGTTTCCATAATACCACATTATCTTGATTTTTGCTTTTGTCTACTTATTGTGGTCACTTTTTAAAATTCCTACCCCTCTGTGTCTCTTAAGAGATTAGCTTCCAAATATTTTTATTGTAACCATGGGAGGAAATATATTTTGAATCACAAAACTGCATTCAAAAATATATTTATATGGGCACCTGGGTGGCTCAGTTTGTTAAGTGTCTGCCTTCAGCTGAGGTCATGATCTCAGGTCCTGGGATGGAGCCCCGCTTTGGGCTCCCTGCTCAGCAGGGAATCTGCTTCTCCCTCTCCCTCTGCTCTTTCCCCACTACTCATGTTCTCTTTCTCTCTCTCTTGCAAATAAAATCTTAAAAAGGTATATATATATACACAATTTTATGAAACAGTATTTCCTTACTACATGCAAGTATATTCTGATAAAGTTGTCTTATCTCATTAAAAATAATAATGTTGGTCATAACTCATCCTTTTAATTTCCTGGTTTACACATTTTTCAGCATTCTGTCTCAATATTATGTTTTCTTTTGCATGTGGTTCAAACTCTGAAGTGACCAGTCTGCTTGACCACAGCTACCCAAACGTCTGTCATGTAGTACAAGGTAGTAGCAAGACCCAAGAGACTAGGTAATAGTCTTAGTTATGCACAAAAAGCCTAAAAGATAATTATAACTAAGTCCCCATAACATTTTCTAGATGATGCTATAGGTGTCAAGGAGTCATTTTGCTAAAAGTTTCAAATTGAATGAAGAATTACTACTTTGAGAAATGGGTTTTAAATATTACAGAATAGATAACCTCTCCAATTTTGAATTAACAAAAACATCTACTGTTAAAAACCCTTTTTATATTATAATCAAATATGACACTAGGATATTTTCTAATTTTAATATTCTGTTGCCTGATTTTATTCCTAATGAGAAAGCAAACAAATCTGTGCATCTCCTGTTACCATTTCAAGCATCATTTGTCCATTCATTAATTCATTCATTCAGCAATTGCTATTTAGCATTTCCATGCACAAAGTATTGTGCTTGAGACCACAAAGGACACAAAGATAATTTGGACATGGACTTGTCATTCAGAGATGTCATATTCATGCTATATATTCATTCATTTAGCATTTTAAAATAATAATGATTATTTTTTAATACTTTTCTATCTTCCAAACATTCATGATATATAACTCATTAACTCCTTAACTGAAGACTAATGCTTTTTAATCATGTTCATCCAGCTGCCACTACAAACTAAATCTAACAGGTCATTTGTGTGGGAATTTTCTTTATTTTTTGGATAAAACTGAAGTACTCTTTTCATTCTGAGAAAGCTTTATCTGTTAACACACAATTAACATTTAGATCCAAGTGAATGATTAGCTATGATCCAGTTGTGTTACATGAAGTAAATATTAACCACAACTAAATAATAAAATCTCAATAAAGTGGATTTTTGTCTGTTTTTAGAACTTGCTTTCATGACTTTGGCAAAATTCATAATTTAGATAACGACCTGCCAGTCACTGATTTCTGATCTCAAAGAAAATGAGAGATTATGTTTTATCTTTTCAAAGCATGCTGGGTAACATGTTTTTTTTTTTTTAAGATTTTATTTATTTATTTGACAGAGAGAGGCACAGCGAGAGAGGGAACACAAGCACGGGGAGTGGGAGAGGGAGAAGCAGGCTTCCTGCAGAGCAAGGAGCTCGTTGCGGGGCTCGATACAAGGACCCTGAGATCATGACCTGAGCCAAAGGCAGACGCCTAACGATTGAGCCACCCAGGCGCCCCTGGGTAACGTGTTTTTAATCTAGTAGAATTATTTTCCAGTCAAGACATATAAACCCTTACAAAGTAAACTAATGATGTGGGATGTTAATAATGTCTGGTTCTGTGGGTACTTTAGCAATTAATGTGCTGTGAAAGTGGTGACCAAGAACAGGGTTCATGCTACACTGTTAGCCCAATAAAAGGTGCCAGGCACACCTTATCCCAAATGATTTCTCTTTTTGTTTGGAATGGCAGCCAAGCATGACAGCCCAGGTTGGTAGAAAGAAATCTTAGTCTAACAATATGCCAAAGGGAATCTGAGGATATACATATCCTACAACATAGCAATTTCACTTTGGGAAATACATTCTTGCATATATGCCAAGAAAACTTGCATGTGTAAAGATGCTCCTTCCACCATTATTTGTAAAGAAAAGCTAGAAGGAACTCAAATGTCCAACACACACACGCACACACACACACACACAGGGGATAAGAAGATTCTATTGTGTGAATACTGTAAAATGAATAACCTAGACTTAAATATATCCTTAAACATAAATCTGACCATTCAATGACAAAAGCATAACTCAGAGAGATACATACAATACGATATCACATACACAAATTTTAAAAACACAGGATGGTATGAGATTATGGTAAATTATAAAACATAGATAAAAAAGGTAAATGCTAACTTTAGAAGAGAAGTTTCTTCGAGCTAAGAAAGGAGGGGAAAGGTTGGGAAAGGAGGAATTTTATATGTACTTTTAATAGTCTTTTTATGAAGTTTAAATACAAATGGCCAAATCTTGGCATTTGTTAAGTCTGAATTATAGGAAATATGTGCTTTTTAGTTTATTTGCTTTGATCTTCCTTATAATTCAAACGTTAGTGATTTTAAGTTATTTTTTTTTTAAATGACAAGAGTGACATGTAAACTTGGATCAGATCTGAACCAGAGTCAGTACCTAGTGTAAGAAAATTCTGTCTGGGCCATCAAATGGTTATCACCCATCTCCTCAACATGTTGATGCAGTTGTGATTCCAGGAAGTTTGTCCAATCAGAGGCAGACTCTACTTGAAGGTATTCAGTAAACAATGCTCGCAGAGGCTGGACACGTTGGTTAGGGTCCCTGGCAAGAATGTTGGACTCCACATAAAATGGAAAATAGGAGTACTGATGAGGAACCTAGATGAAAGTTAGTAAACTGCCCAGGCTCCCCCAACAGCAAGAAACAAAAAATAATAGACTGAAGAAATAAACCTAAACTGAGACTAACCATACCAATGTTTTTGGTGTCTTTCCTAATTTTCTACATAACTTTGTCATACTATGTAAAGCACTGTGCCATGTTAGCCCTTCATATGCATTGTTTCATTTTATACTTATGTCTAGGTTTGATTTATCCAGTTGTATGGATAAGGGAACTGAATCATTGTTATAAAGTGTTGAAACTGGAATTTAAATCTAAATAAAGGAAAAGAAGGAAGGAAGGAATAAAAAGAAAGAAGGGAGGAAGAACAAAGTCCCCACAACATAGTTCAGTAAAACAAAGATTTAAAATATCCAATGGGAAAAATTGAAGTAGTATAAGGCCAATAAAATTTCTCCTTTTTTCATAGTCAAATCCATTGCTGTTGCAAGTGGAAAAGTTGACCGACAGTGCCTCTGCCTAAAGAATTGGTAGAAACTAGCCTCATGCAAGCAATACTCTTGGTTCTAATTTCAAAGATTTTTGTGGCCTTTTTTCATACCTTAAGCTGAAAAGAGCAGGTGAATAAATATAAAATAACCTTGAAACAAAAAGAAAAGAATAAGTGATTCTGTATAAATGTACATCAACATTCAGTTGGGGAAGCAGGGAGAAAACTGAGCATATACCAGTTGAATGAGAATTTTATTTTTGCATCTTATGTTTAATATTCTAGTCTTACAATGAGAAGTCATTTTGACATTTTTTAAAACAAAAGGCAATTTTAAAAGCTATGGTTGGCTTGCATTTTTGTCGGTGTCTGCTGTTCTCATGAAGCAAAATGCAGTGTAGACCAAAAGTCTGAATGACTGAAGATCCTTTGAGAATATAATTATTCAGGCAACTTGAAAGAAATGAGGTGGGTGGAGACCTAGGGAATAAGATATAAGAAAAATAGCCAAATTATAAGTGAATTATGTTTAACTTTATAGAAATTAAAAAAAAAATTTAAAATTTTTTTTTTAATATTTTATTTATTTGAGAGAGAGAGCACACAAGTGGGGGGTAGGGAGAAGTAGATGGAGAGGGAGAGAGAGAATTTCAAGCAGACTCTGTGCTGAGCATGGAGCCTGACATGGGGCTTGATCTCATAACGCTGAGATTATGACCTGAGCCAAAGTCAAGAGTCAGACACTTAACCAATTGAGCCACCAAGGTGCCCCAAAATATATTTTTAATTGGAAATATCTTTTTTAATTATAGGGAACCTTTAACTTTATCCTATTGGAGAAGTGAGCATGTTTTTGTTTTCAACAGTTGAAAATATCCTATGTGATAAAAATAAATGGCAACTCTTAAACCCCTTTTCACTGAGTACCCACTACCTCCCACCTCAGGGAAGAAGCAATAATTTAAGTAAACATAATTGACACCTAAATCACTTTCTAGGTAACAGGAAGTAGAACTTTTTATGATTCTGCAGTTCCCAAGGTAAAACATAAGAAATCTTATGATCTTTAATGAAATTATGGAGCCTCGTGGGTTCAAAGCTGTGCTAATTGCAAAAAGAGCCTTTTCTCAGTATACATTTTGAATATACTTTCATGGTGGGGAGCATATGATTAAGCTGGGACACCAAAGTAAAATAAATGATGTTTTCCAAAGGAAGTGTCAGATAAAATGCCAAGTTTATAAAGCAGTTAAACGTAAAAAAAAAAAAAGAAGAAAAATGTTACATGATTCTTAGACTTGTCAGCCACACTGAGTTGATGAAAGAGCCAGTTGTAAAGAATTTGTGAGGAAGTTTTTTGGAGAAAACTCTTGGGAGCTACAGAGGGAGTAAGCAACCAGATAAAATAGTAAAATTTGAAGAGGTATTTCAGGTAAGAAATATCCAGAAATGGATGAGGACTTTCACATAACCCATAAAAACGCTCCACAGAAGAATCCGCTTAAAACAGCTGCTGGGACCAGAGAGCATAGAGCTATCTGTTGTCAACATAGTCAAATAAGAACTTTCCTGCTCTCCTTAACTACTACTCCCCCTCCTTTAGGTTTAGTTTCAGGGTGGCCTGCCCTGAAACTCAGCTGAGACAGAAAAAGTAGCCAATAATTAGGGATGAAAATTTAAAAAAGAAATGACAACATTCTCCCCTCCCGGCAGGCATAGAATAAGAATAAAGAAGGATCATGGAGCCACTATAGGTCTCCAAATAAGTAGATATATTTTAACTGTCTTTATGCATTTATAAACGAGCTTTCCATTTTTCAAGTTATCATTTACAAGCCTATTTTATGTAGTTTTTACTGAATTGCTATATATCATTACCAGCTCGATTAGGAAAACAATTCTTGTGTTAACTCTCCATGTGCTAATAGTAACAGACCTACAATGAGGATCAAAAAGTTTTCTGTTTTTATTTTTTGCCTATGAACTAGAGGTAAAGAGGTAAGAGTAGGAATTTGAAGAATCAGAACATTGACACATTCTTTTACACAATCCCGTATTTTCATGCCTAATGATTCCACATTTGTAGTTGAGCATAAATGTGAGACCCAGATTTAAATTTCTTCATTATATGGATAAAACAAAGGGTTCAAAGACCGCATTGCACATAACACGAGCAACTCAAAAGAGGAATCAAAAAAAAGAGCAGTCTAACAAGTACAATTTATGAGTTGTCACTAACAATAATTACCTAAAAATGTAGCAATGTTGGCAATGTTCTTTTTGAGGTGAACAGTTTAGTATAAATTTAGTATAAATTAGTTGTCATTTAACTCTTAAGGATGCTAATTTTAGAGGAAATATATTTATAGGATTAATTTTATTTTGATCTAATTCAATTTTCCATCTCAATTTAAATTATTATTTCTAAACATAATATGCAGTACTTGCAAAATCATTCCATTTTTATTAGAAAGTGTTGGTATTCTACAGGTGCCACTGGATTCAATCACCATAATCTAAGTAGTCTCTAAAAGATTATTCTGTTCTTATACTAGTGTTGTGATGGTGGTCATCTACTTGTCACTAAAAAAAAAAATTAAGAATTCCAGCTTGGTCAAAATTCATCAAGAATTTATCCATTCTGCCATTCTCACTTCCTAGACTTTGTGTTAAATGAAAACTTTACACACAAAAATTAATCAGTCACCATGAGTAGACCCTTTGCTAGGCAATAGAGCAGTGATACATTTATGTATTACCTTTATCTTACAAACTCATGAGATTCCAGTGGTCCTGCAGGGGACTTGGATTGGGTCTTTGTGAAAAAGCTTTCCCTAGCCCATAAATCTTATAGAAGTTAAAGATTTCCTACAAGAAGACAAAAGAAAGATGATCTTTTTGAAGCAAAGATTAATAAGTGGTGTCAGGCTAGGAGATGTTGAGTGTACTTGGCTTAGGGTTCTGCCAGTTCAGAGAGAGCCCCTGTCAGGCTGCAGAAATCCCAGAAGAGGGGTTTAACAGAGTTTCATGTACCCCTAACCACATCAACCTAAATATTCAGCATAATTATCTAAGGTGTTAAAAAACTGCCTTCAACCAGTACAATACTAAACTTCATCATCTGGATTTCAGGTAAACTGATGATTCTTCCTAATTACTATATAGTGAGTAGGTATCACACATGTGCAATCATATGACAATCATTTAACAATAACTAAGCTGTAGGGGCAGCTGGGTGGCTTAGTCGGTTAAGTGTCTGCCTTCGGCTCAGGTCATGATGTCAGGGTCCTGGGATCGAGTCCAGAGAGATGGGCTCCCTGCTCCCTGGGGAGTCTCCTTCTCCCTCTCCCTCTGCCCCACTCATGCACACATGCTCTCTCTCTCAAATAAAATTTTACAAACAAAGAAACAAACAAATAAAAAACCCCAATAACTAAGCTATAAACATGTCTAGTCATTGCAAGGAGAGTTTAAGTGTGGAAATTCAGAGTCTGCAAAAATAGGACCCACAGAAAGCATTACATTCAGGAAATAAATAATGTTATTAATAAAATCACTTTTCTAATAACATTATTAGAAATAAATATAAATAAGAAAGGAAGCATACAGAATCTCTTTGAGTTCCATTCTACAAGACAAAGAGATCATTTTTTAAAAAGAGCAAATGTCTGGGGCACCTGGATGGCTCCATTGGTTGAGCGGCCAACTTTTGATTTCTGCTCAGGCTGTGATCTCAGGGTCATGGGTTCCAACACTGCATCAACACTCCCTGCTGAGCGTGGAGCCAGCCTGAGGATTCTCTCTCCCTCTGCCCCTCTGCCCCTCCTCCCACTTGCATGCTCCCTCTCTCTCTCTCTCTCTCAAATAAATATATAAATCTACAAAAAAAAGAAAAAGAAAAAGAAAATGTACGCTACTGAAAAGCAGCTTCTGTCAGCTTAGAATGTTAAGAAAATCTCTCTGGTGAATGGCATGGATAATGGGCCTGTAAGATCACGGATAGCCAAAACACAATATTATCCCAGTTACTGAGAGGCAGTGGTTCCCAGCAGTGATCTGCAACAGAGCAGCTTTCAGAAGATACCTCAAACAGAAATTTACACCAACGGAAAATAATGAAATAATCTGAAAAGGGTTTTTAAAATAAGTAGATTAAGAATACTCAGAGATAATGAGGAGGCAATATCTTTGAAATAAAATTAGATTCTCTTCTTTAATGAATGGAAGAGCTGAAAACTAGCCTTTGGAAACCTTGAAAAGAAAAAAATGCCATCACAAAATTAAATGCAGAACAAGTGTATTAAACTAAAACTTAAAGAGCTTAGAATAGAGCAGAAAGACATAAGAAATTATAACTCCTCCAAATGGAGTCAGAACTCAAATTCCCCGACTGCCTTGAAGCTTGGATTCAGTTATATATATTTGACTCCACTATTCAGACATGCCCATTTGAGACTTTGATTTGAAAGTGAGCCAAGAAAGGAATTGGTCTGTTTATGCAACTTCCACTTTTTTTTTGGCATGGATAGTGAAAGAGCAATTGGTATTTTGTGGTGGCAGTCAAGGCCGCAGTGGTTGCAAGACAGTCTTCCTGTTGCAGGAGGGGCCTCAGCGTTCCAGGAAGGGTTGTTCTCCCTTCCATATATACTGAGGAAACAGACATGGTAGTTTGCTCATCAGAAAAATTCTCTGATGTAGCTTTGGAAAAATGTTTCTCTGCTTGGACGGAGAACCATAATTACAAATGGTGAATTAAAATATTGGCAAACTTCATTAATATCTAAATATTGACTACAAATAATAATAACTTTTTGTGTTTAAGACAGGATTAAGTTAAATACCCTAGAAGTTCACACTTTTGATTATCTTAGCGGAACAGCATTATGTCCTCTTTGAGTTTCAAGGTCAAACCAACAATATTTAACTTAGAACACAAGCCCCTGTATACTTTTCACTGAATTTGCTCTATAGAAAGTCTCTCACTTAGGGATAAACTATGTCCTAAAACACATTTTAGGTGAAATATATAAAATAGATACAGATATATAGGAGATATAGATATAGATATATAGATATAGATATAGATATAGATATATGCCCTCAAAACTCTTTTAAGATAGCAGTTAGTTTCCTGTTTTAACGCACAGATGTCAAATATGGCACGTACTTGAGTAATAATACCACCAAGAGTAGAAGAAAGAAGCTAGTTGAGAAAGAGCTCAGGAAATGTGTGATCAAGAAATAAGTTAAGAAGATATTCTGAATCATTAGGCCAAGCAAAACATAGCTCCTAAGTAAGAATACTCCAGACCTTTAAAAAGAGAAAATAGTTTTGTCTTTTTTGTGATTATAAAACATCATTATAAACCTTAAATAGTTGATGGAAAAATATGTTTTTAAAAAGTAAAAAATCACCCTAAATTCCAATACATAGAAATAACCCCCATTAACAGAAAGGGCCTCTAATTTATAAATGCCAACAATTTTTCTATGTATAAATAAAGACATATGTTAGGGGCATCTGGGTGACTCAGTTGGTTAAGCATCTGACTTCAGCCCAGGTCATGATCTCAGGGTCCTGGGATTGAGCCCCGTGTCCAGCCTCACATAGGGCTCTGAGCCTCTCTGTCTCTCTGTCCATCTCCTTCTGCCCCTCCTCTGCTCATGCTCTCTCTGTCTCTCTCTCAAATAATAAAATCTTTTTAAAAAATTATATATGTTAAAGCATTAGATCATAGTATTCATGCCACTTTTAGTTATTATTAAATCTTTCCAATTATTGATGGTGAACAAAGGCATGTATATTCTGGGGCACCTAGGTGGCTCAGTCAGTTGAGCAACCAACTCTTGGTTTTGGCTCAGGTCATGATCTCAGGGTCATTAGATCGAGCCCCATGTCAGGCTCCATAGCGTGGAATCTGCTTGAGACTCTCTCACTCCATCTCCCTCCGCCTCTCCCCCTGCTCTTTCTCTTTCTCCCTCTCTAGAATAAGTAAATAAATAAAATCTTTAAAAAGAAAGCATGTGTATTCTGATCTCTTTCTAAAAATTCAGTGAAATTTAATTTAAAAATTAAAAATTAAAAAAAAATACAAATAAGGAAAGTAGGGGGGATGCAAACAATAAAATTGGCTAATTGTATATATAAAATAAGGTGGAAAAATAAAACCATTTGAATCAGTTAACATAATTAAGCTGAGTTGACTTTTCCTTTCAAAATACAGGTGCTTTCAGTTTGCTTCAAGTGAAGAAAATCCAGCTGTTTACTATTAATAAGAAGCATTCATAAAGCAGAGTATCAAGAAAGATTAAAAATATAGGAATAGCCGAGAATATTTCAAATACTAACAAGAAGAAATAGAAATAGCTACATACTATTTCATTAAGCAGGGTTTACAACAAAAAAAGCATTTAATTGGAAAAATGAGGGAATTTTTCATGATAAATAACATATAACCAATAAGGCATACCAACCATAAGCCTTTGTGCCTCAAGGAAAGGAATAAGGAATGCTTCTAGAATTATAAAGAGAAACTGACAAAATGATTACCAAATGTATTTATCAAACATACCTCTTTCAGAATTTAAGAAACATCGTAAGAAACATTATAAACTACAACATATAAAATTCAAATATACAATAACTGAGCTTAAAGTAATAGATTTAATAAACTCTACAACTAAAACACAGAATGCAGGTATGTCCCTAGAATATGAGCTGGTAAAGTCAGTCAAAGCACAGAAAACAAAACCAACAGAAAGGAAGACAAAATTGGAATTAATATAAGAGCCAATACTGTATAATCTTCAATGATGGACATAATATCAATAAAATGAAAAAAATTTTTGAAGTTTAAAATTCTGTCATATTCCAGAAGTAGATTAGAGAGGAACTTCCAGTTCCCAGTTCCTCATATAAGGACACCACTCTATTCTAACACCAAGTGAAAAGCTGAACAGACTGAAAAATAATCAATTCCTCTTAGATGCGTGAAAGAGAAGAGAACACAAGGCAGACTGCTGCCACCAGGACTGGAGAGAGAGACAGGTGAATAGAGGTGGTCATAACTTACAGAGAAGCAGAGACCCTCAAGCAAAAACTGCCTCAGGAACTAGTAGCAGGAAACCTGAACTATAATTAACAAATTGCTAGAGGCTTGATGGGGAAAAGTCTTGAGAGTTAAAAACTCCAGGGGACCCAGTCCTAGGAGGCTCTCAAAATATTATGAGGCTTAACTCACACAGTAAATACTAGAGAAATATTCTCTTGGGTTTCTAGGAGGAGTGGGGGAAAGGAACCATTCTGAAATACTCCAGGACACTCGTTTTCTTAACAAGGACTGCCCTCAAGAAAAACTAATTAACCAGAGCCTAGCCTGCTAGGATATCATCAGAGCCTAACTGACCTGGGAAAAGGTAGTACCCAGCTGCAGCCCACGCTAGTCATCCTATCCTCTCTCAGGGAACAGAAAACAAACAAACTGAGAAACACTCGTGAAGTTCACAATCCAGAGGCATAAGCTCAATAAAAGAATGAGACCTAATCATAAGACTATAGAATGCTTCCCCTCCACATTTCTGAAGGCCTTTTTACAGTAGGTTCTTCTACCTGGTACCAGGTAAATTATGAGGCATAACAAAAGGTTAAAAAAACCAAACAAACACTATTTGGAGAGACACAGCAAGCAGAATTAGACATGGTAGGGATGTTGGGATAACAGACCGGGAATTTGAAACAACTATAGTTAATATGCTAAGGGCTCTAATGGATAAAGTACACAGTATTGAGAAACAGATGGGGAATGTAAGTAGAGAAATTTAAGTCCTAAGAATCAAAAAGAAATGCTAGAGATAAAAAAAACACTATAATAATGAAGAATGCCTTTGATGGGTTCACTGGACATAGATGAGGAAAGAGCCTCTGAGCTAAAGGATATATCAATAGAATCCTCAAAAACTGAAAAACAAAAAGAATAAAGACTTTTTCAGTCAACAAAACAACAGAAAATCTAAGGACTGTGGGTGGGAAAACTACAAAAGGTATAATATGCGTGTAATTGGGAATACTGGAAAGGAGAAGAAAGAGAGAAAGGAACAGAAACGTTATTTGATACAATAATGACTGAGACTTTCCCCCAAATTAACGTCAGACACCAAACTGCAGATCCAGGAAGCTCAGAGAACACCAAGCAGGATAAATGTCAAAAAGACCACAAGCAAACACATACAAAGAAACAAGTAAAAACTAAACCTAAGCATATCATATTCAAACTACAGAAAATCAAAGATAAAAAAACCCTGAAAGAAGACAGAGGGGGGAATAAGTACTTTCTCCCAGTGATTGGGATTAAATTCTTGCGTGGCTGGCTATGGCTGACTTTCAGTGACTTTATGACTATTAGTGCAATGGCAAAAGGACCTGAAAATGGCCAGAAGCTTCCAATTCTTCAAAACCATAATTTCCTTAAGTACTAGTTTTTGTACACCCACCATGCTTACAGTCATTGATGACAGGAAGTAAAATTTTAAAAACTGGTTTTAAATGTCACTGTGAGAAGGGCTACTTTAATATCCAACCCTTGTTTCTGGCTGTAGGAAAGACTGCATGATCTACAGCCTGCAGGTTTAAGGCAGGTACCATAAATTTGCAAGTTTTATCAGTAGCAGGAGCCATAAGTAAACTTTCAATGGGCCATACCACTATTTTATTAAGCCAACTGCTTTTTGATGATGTGGCACAGAGTAAGACCAGCGAATTCCATGGGTATATGCCCATCGTTGTGATACATATGTGACAATGTGTATGCCTTGGTCAGAGACATATTTGTTCAGGATATAATGACATCTGCCAGTTCACAAATCAGGGTGCTGGGAAAAGTCTCTAGGCAGAGAAGGCCAATGCAAATCTGAAAAAATGTCTAATTCCATGAGGAAAAGTGCTTGTCTCTCTAATGGGAAGAGTCTAATATAATCAATGGCCACCAACCAGCTGTCATATCCCAGAAATGGTCCATGTTTGGGGTGCAGCATTGGCCTCTGTTGCTGTCAGTTTGGGGGCTCAACAATGGCAGTCGTCAGATCAGATTTCATGAGGAAAAGACCATGGGTTGAGCCCACACATAGCCTCCATCCCTGCCATTATGGTCATTTTGTTCATGGGCCCATTGTGCAAGTGTCAGAGGACTTGAGGAGGAAGGGGGGAGTGACTGACAACAAGACCTCAAGTCATTCTGTGATGCTAATTATGCAGAATCTCTTCCACTGTGGATAACTGTATGAACGTCTACATAGGATACAGAGATATTAGTTCACTTTTCTTACTGTAAGAAGTATAACCGTATATATATCCCCCACATTTCCTGGTCACCAATTTTCCAATATTCTTTGTTCCAGGTCACTAAACATTTAGCCAATTAACCAATGCCCACAAATCAACACAGATACAAATCTCAGTTCATCTTTTTTTTTTTTTTTTCAAAAAAATGGGCACCCAGTTGTCTTGAAGAATTTTACTTCACTACACTCTTTCAGGGTCACTCCCTAGAGGAGTTATAATGCAGAAGCAATCCACTTCTATCTGACAATGATTGTCATGCACATCCATCCATAAACCTGGCCATTATACTTTCTTCTCCATTAACTGGTAACAGGAAACTTCCTGTGAAGCTCTAGGTGTGAGTCAAGTAGGAGACAGTAAAGGAACAGATACAGCAGGTGTCTGAACCAATGTTCATGCCGTTTACTGCTACAGTCAAGATCTGCTTAAGCAAAGTCTTATACAAACTGCTTCTACTGTATAATGAAATGCTGCTGCACATGCAGTTGTATGTTTCAATAGCGCAGATCATACCCAGTTCACGATGAAAAGTCCAGGCCCCACAGTTACTTGGTGTCTCAGGGTCAGGTGTTCTGTCTCTACCCAGACCCAGCAGCAACTCAAGAGCCACTTTTCAAATGGAGAATGGTTGTTGGCCAAAGAAAGCCTAAGTCTCCTCAAAAACCCTAAAGTCATGCAATGTTATTCTCCTCCAGAGCTTGCTTGCTTTCTTTTTTTTTTTTTTTCTATATACAGCATCTTTTTTGCCTCAGGTATTTCTAATAAAATTGCATCTGTTAGCTTATAAGGAGTAGGTTGTGGGGCAGTATGCACCACAGATTGGAACTGCTGCAGAGCCCTATTTATACATCCAGACTGCACTCAAAACTAGCAATATTACTAGATATTTAGTAAATGAGTTTATAAACTCAAACTAAATTAAAATATCCTAATATTTTATATGTTGCCTCCAAAATGCAAAAAGATCCATGAAATGGTATGTCTCACAAATACATACTAGGTGCTACAAAGTATAGAACGAGTCTGCCACTTTAGACACTGTGCATATAAAGAATACCTTGATATGGCTCAGAAAACTGTATCCCGGAAACCTCACCAATGTGGCAAACCTCCAGTATTTTGCAAGGATTATTGCCCACCCTCTGGCATAGGTTAGTTTTATTAAGGCATCTTAGATGTTTACTATTTTATTCTTGCTGGGTCCAACTGTCATTCTGTCCATGAGCACAATAAACCTGTGCAACGTTCTGTTGGTTACCAAAATGATGAAGGACATTCTAAACTACGTTACAAGATCATGAGAGAACATAAAAGTTTGGCAACATCCTGGGTCAAGTCAGTAAAATTATACTGTTGTCTCTGCCATGTAAATATACACTGCTTCTGATTTTATTAATTGTTGGGAACGGACAAGAGAGCATTTGCCAGATCAATAACTGCATATTGATTTCCACAGACTTTTAATTTACTCCAGGAAAGACACCGCATTTGGAATTTCAACTCTGGCTCCCATGGTTACCTGCTTATATGTGTATCTAATCTGGTTTTCCATGGACTGTCTGGATTTTGAGGTAATTTTCAGTTAATGGTCAAATAGATAGGATATATACATCTCTCAAGTCTTTGGTGATGGGCCTAATCTTTGTAATTTCCACAGGGATGCATTAGTGCTCTTGATAGACAGTTTTGGTGAAGGTTGTTGGAGACAGCTTCAGGGGCTTCCACTTGGCCCTTCCTGCTTTAATATCCTTATTCCATGAGACAGGGAACCACTGTGGTGATTCTGACAGATATTAACTATACGTATACATTCTGGGGCAGAGAAAATAATAATAGGACTGGTCTGTAGTCTGTGTTGACATACTGTGAGATGGAATAGAGCCAAAATTCCATTCATCACTTGACCTACATAAGTTCCCGCTGTGTCCAGTTGTTTATAGGTACATTTTGGGTCTTTGAGGGTCAACAAAAATTTAAAGCCCATGTCTAATCAGTCCTAGAGATTCAAGGTTTTTTCTTTTACCTAGTGCTCAGTAACTTAAGTTCATGGCTGAGGTCCCTCTGGAAAAAACTTGGGGAAAGAATCACAGTATACATTGCACTCTTTTCTTCAGAATGTTTGGTCTCCCTCTCAGTCAAGGCTGTGTGGATCTGCGAAATGGTATAGTTCTGGAAATAGGATATAAGACTACAGAACATAATTCTCCTACTCCTACAGCAAGTTAGGTTTCTAAAAGCAGCCATAAAAGTTCTTTTGTAAGGGTGCCTGGGTGGCTCAGTCGTTAAGCATCTGCCTTTGGCTCAGTCATGATCCCAGGGTCCTGGGATCGAGCCCCACATTGGGCTCCCTGCTCCACGGGAAGCCTGCTTCTCCCTCTCCCACTCCCCCTGCTTGTGCTCCTGCTCTCACTATATCTCTCTCTGTCAAATAAATAAATAAAATCTTTTAAAAAAAAGAAGTTCTTTTGTATAAGTTACTAATACTTTGTTTCTATAGATAGCATATATTCTTTCATGTCCTCCATGATCAGTTAGCCTAGGTCACAGACTTCTATGAGTTAAAACACTGACTAAATTCCATCTCTGTGGCTTATTGTGGTAAGGGGACCACATAGTCTATGATGATTAAGCTTTGCCATATAACATCTAACACCCTGAATCATTTATTCCCACTGAAATTAAGAAACTTAATTCCAATGGTGCAAGTACAACATTATCCTTGTCCTACAGAAGCTAGTCACCACAAAATTCTTCAAGGTTGCTGGTGTCCTCCTAACTGATGCATTTTTTAGTACTTTGATAAAAGTCAAGTCCTCCAGGCCCTCACAAGGTTACAGTTGAGGGAGGTGGGTGCTGCACAGTTAGACCCACTACAACATTGACCTATTTCTGAGGCTTGGACTGTTTCCTCTACAGATGTCATGCCAAGAATGTTCTTGAACTGTATCATTTTACTTACCTGAGGTATCATATAAAGTAGTTAAGTTCATAGAAACAAAAAATCGAGGGGTATTTTCAGGGACTGGGAAGAGGAGGAAATGAGGAATTATTTAATGGAGATATAGTTTCAGTTTTGCAAGAAAAAATTCTGGAGATCTATTTCACAACAATGTGTATGTACTTAACACTACTGAACCATACACTTAAAAATTGTTAAGATAGTATATTTTATATTATGTGTTTTTTACCATAAGAAAGAAAGTTAATTTTTGATAACATAACCTTATTACCACTCCCAAGTGATTTTAAAAATGCAATAAATGCCAAATCCAAGGTAATTGCACTTCTACCAATGAATTTGGCCTAATCAAACCTTGGTTTTAATACTCCCAAACATATTAGCTTTATTATAACTTATACATATATACCTATTATCTTTCTGATGAAGATCAATGATATCTTTTAATTTTTGGTGTATACTTTATCTCCGCCTAAAGATCTCATACTTCCCAGCCAAGGCTATCTTGGAATCTAACTCTTACACTTGTCTTGGAAGCCATAGAGTAAGTAACAGTAAGCCAGAAAGGGAATTGCCATCACCTTGTAAAAAAAGTGTCCCAAAGGGAGTGATTGAAAAGATTTTTATGGTAAGGAGGACTGGTTCCCTCAGATGGCAGAGATGGCCTCTGCCAAAAGGATGGACTTCGAAGTTTCAGAGTTTCTCAGTCTTATCCATGTCTGCTGAAATGTCCCCATCTCTGAGGCCTCTTCCTTCCCCACCAGCGCCTTCATTTTAACTTAAAAACTTAGCATTTAATTGTTGCTACAATTCTGTAATCCTTATTGTCAGATAGAACTTGGTTGTGGTCCTGCGGCATATCTGTCCTGTACCTACAGCAGATGACAGATAATTTCAGACCTGCAAAGAGGACTGAGAGTCTCCCTATTTCTTCTCAAATGTATATTCATAGCTTTCAATATTTCCATTTACCTTACTTCTCTAAAGGGACTTAAGAAGGATCCAGTTGACTCCTCAATCTTTATCATTACTATGATTATCACAGAAGCCAAGTGAGACAGCCATTTGATCTCCCAGTTCCTACTACTTAATATGTGGTATCATATCAGTTGCATCAACATCACCTGGGAGATTGTTAGAAATGCAGCCTCTTAAACACTATCACAGACCTATTTTATCAGTAACAGCATTTTAACAAAAAACTGCATTGGTTTGTATGTACATTAAAATTTCAATGGGCGCCTGGGTGGCTCAGTTGGTTAAGCGACTGCCTTCGGCTCAGGTCATGATCCTGGAGTCCCGGGATCGAGTCCCGCATCGGGGTCCCTGCTCAGCGGGGGGTCTGCTTCTCCCTCTGACCTTCTTCCCTCTTGTGCTGTCTCTCATTCTCTCTCTCAAATAAATAAATAAAATCTTTTAAAAAAATATTTCAGAAGCACTGTCCTAATTCCTTGCTTTCCTCAGGCACTACCAATGGTGATAGTTTGAGTAATTGTGACACCATGGCATGTCATAGATTTATCTGTGACTCATTTTCTCTTTGCAAGAAAGTTATCTCTGCATTTCTTGATTTTATGGACAATTCAATCTCAGATAATATTTTAGCAGTCTGTTTTCTGGGACTACTTCTGGTACCAATTACTTTATCAATCAGGTTCCTGGCAGAACATAGATGACACAAAAAAACTATAATAACTTAAGGATGACAATAAAAGAACTATTCACAAAATGTGGGTAATGACAGAATAATATATAAGGAAGTTGTCAAAGCACACACATAAACATACCGGAGAGTTCCTTTCTGTAGGAATTTAGCTCTGTTTAAATTACTCTTAACTTTTCATGTAAATTTTATATATCCATTTATTTTATTTATCCGTGATCCTACTTTACTTCTATAATTAAGATAAGAAAACAGAGGAAAATGCACAAAACCAAGACAAAGTAAATTTGAAGAAGAAAACAGAATGGAAAAGCAAAAAACTATAACATGGAGTCAGAAATGAGAAAATGAGACCATTAGAAAAAATTGTATGCCATATAGTTGGGATCAAATATGGCTATAAACTTCTAGCTATAAACAAGGAAATTTGCACAAAGCGAAGTATTCAGGAGGAATAGCTTTTCCTACTTAAACACCAGAAATAAATATCTCTTATTCAGAGAGAGAACACTATGTAACATACTGGCCATGGTTCTTAATAATGGCTTTGCTTTATAGAAATTACAAGTATCTAAAGTGCGTGGATTGAACGATTCAATCAATATTGAAATTTTAAAGGTACTGTTCAGCATTTAAACATCTTGTCCTGGTGTCAAATACTTAGCAAGTAAAAAAAAAATTAAAAAAAAAAAAACACTAAACTGACAAAAAAATGTAAATACAGATCCATAACTCCTTATCTTAAATTCTTAGGGCAACATGTGTTTTAAAAGTTTTCCAATTTTAGAAACCTAATACAGGGCACATAGCATATATTAGAAGACATAAGACATTCCCAGTTGGGATCTGAAGCAGTGGTCTATAATCAACACGTTAATATATCTGCAGTAAAAATATGAATATTCACATGCAGTGTGATAAAAAGGGACTATGAATACCCTCATTTCAGTCCAAGGTAGATTTTATCACTAAATATCAAAGAACTTAGGGTTTTGTTTTGTTGTTGAGATTTTGGATTTTAGAATTATAATTAAGGGATTGTGGCTCTATATCACTCTATTCTATTCATCAAAGTAGATACTTACTAATATATTATTTGGCAGGAACAGTATAAAAAATAATTGTAGGTGTTTAGAATATTTCCAATAAACGGCATTCTCACATGGTGGAAATAAGATAGTCAGTCTTACAATAATCAACAGATAAACCCTCCCCAGGTGATATATCCTAACTCAAGATCTGGTAGAGCTGGCTACAAGAAATCTTTATTGCCAGTATCTTTTTCCCATAGATTGTGTGAAGGTATGGGATGAGATGAATTCTCTTTTCTTTTTTTTACATCTCCAGACACAGAGGAGATAGTCTGAACCTGGTATAGTAACTACTGTACATTGTCTATAGATTTTGCGCTTTGAGCTAGATGCACTGACAGGATGAGATTTTGGGGTTGTCTCCCATGGAGAAGGGTACAGTATTTTCTATGTGTGAAAGGAATACCACAAAACTATTTTGTATGAGATGAAAAAAGTAACTGCCTACCAAGTATTTATTGAAGTGAGTGCCTCTTCCATTTCTCTTTTCTTCTGTTGCAGCCATATTGGAATCCCCAAGTTCTAAAAGGCTGAACTTTAATATGAAGGAGAGCCATTATTTCATTCCACAATGATCTTTGATTAAGAGAGAAGTAAAACTTTACCATGTATGCCTAGTGGGATTTGAGAGTTGCTACAGACCAGTGGCCGGTGTGTATCTCCCATTCTTTCCACATGCAAATGTAAACTTCAGGTGTGAAGCCACTGAGATTTGGGGGTTGGTCTATTTGTATTTATTATTATACAAACAAGATAAGGAAGCAAGGAAAAATCTGAACTAGTAAAGATAACATTCCCTTTAGGAAGACAGGGTGGTGGGATGAAAAAGAAAAGTCAGAGGGGTTTCACACAGGAATACATGTCAGTGCAAAACCATTGCTGCTGGGAGTAAATTGTTACAATCTTTTAATTGAATGATCTGGAAGTACCTATAAAATTTAAAATATTCATAATTCTGATTTAAGAAAATCCCAGCCAATAGTCATTTTCCATAAACTTTTATATAAAATACAAAAAATATGTGGGAAAGTACACAAAACAAAAATGCACAGCTTAATGATTTATCATAAATAAAACATCTATTACTCAAGTGAAAAATACATTTTCAACATTCCAGAAACTGCCCTTTTGCTTTCTCCCAATCACCACTCTTTTGCTTCACTTCAAAGTGTTTTTCTCTCTAAATTTTTATGATTATCATTTCCATGCTTTCTTTATAATTTTTCCAACTAAGCTTGTAGCATTTAACATTATCGTTTTGCCTACTTTTTGAACTAAACATAAATGGAATTACCCAATGTATCTTATTTTGTGTGTGGTTACCTTTGAGAGATTCATCCATGTTCTCTGTTTCATTCACTTTTATTTCTATTATTCCATTGTAGAAATATACCACAATTTACTTTACTATTGATGGAAATTGGGTTTGTTATCAGTTTGAGACTACTATAAACAATGCTACTATGGGCATTACTGCATATGTCTCCTTGTACACATGTGTATGCATTTCCCTTGGGTATATATATCTGAGTCCTATTGCCAGTGTGTATAGTATGCATAATTTCAACTTTGGTAGATAATGCCAAACTGTTTTCCAAAGAGGAAAATTCAATTTATGCATATACCAGGAGTACTACCAATACAGGGTATTATTTGATTTTTT
>NC_138370.1:102997504-103096512 GCF_054177405.1 Leptonychotes weddellii
CCAGCCACCCAATGCCTCCCACCCCCCCACCACTCCAGCAACCCTCAGTTTGTTTCCTGAGATTAAGAAATCCTCATATCAGTGAGATCATATGATACATGTCTTTCTCTGATTGACTTATTTCGCTCAGCATAATACCCTCCAGTTCCATCCACATCGTTGCAAATGGCAAGATCTCATTCCTTTTGATGGCTGCATAACATTCCATTGTATATATATACCACTCTTCTTTATCCATTCATCTGTTGATGGACATCTTGGTTATTTTATTACTTAGTAAAACTATGGAAATGGAATTTATTTCCTATATCACCTTATATCAAGCAACTTTGCAAAATTCCCTTATTAATTCTAGGAATTTATCTGTATTATTTGTGCATTGTTATGTACACAATTATGTCATGATGTTGGGGTTACAATTCAGGGAAATAAAGAAGTATTCTCAGGAATGGTCAAGGCAGAATCCCAAGTTTTTAGCCTGATCATTAACCAGGAAGCAAACCAGAGGAAATGATCCTTTTTTTGGGAATAGCCTCACTCAGTGACCAAGGAAATGCAGAGCACAAGGAAATAAAGAGAAAAGAGTCAGAAAACTTTTTGAGTGAAATTTTGAGGAGAACTTTCCAAGACAATACAAGATGCTGTGGATGATAGGAAATATGGAAAATCTATCAGAGATCTTGACTATTAGCCTGTTGTTCAATAGCTTTTGCAATAAGCACACCACTGTAAATGGCATAGATTTGTCTGTGGGCCACAGTGGTTTGGACATCAATCTGAAAAAGCATCAATAGTGGTGAAGCATCACCAAGAGTCCAAGATTGGTCAAAGGTCTGATATAGCCAATCTTTCAGGAGCACATGTGAACAACACTCTGTGCAATGTGACCTAGCCTCCCTACAAAACAAATGGGTCAACCTTGGGCAGATTCCTTCAAGGGATAAAATAATTGTCAATCTAGAATTCTATATCCAGCAAAGATATTTTTCAAGTATTATAATATTGCTGCTTATGAAATAAGATTTCTCCCTGAAGGAAATTCTTAAGGATGTACTTCAAGCAAAAGTAAAGTACTCCTATATGGAAAGTCTGGAATTCAAAAAGAAAGAATAAAGTAATTATTGACTATGAAGGTAAATATAAATATAATTTGCCTTTATAAAATAATGATAATATATTATATGGTTTTATAAAAGGAAAAAGATGAAGGCATTGATTAATTTTAGATTGTGATGTTCGGTATGTATGTTGTAAGCTCTAGAATATCTACTAGAGATAAAGCAATAGTGCATATAATTTTCAAAGTGGTCAAAGGAGAAAAAAATGATGGCTAGATAATTCCTAATCAATCCAAGGATGGTAAGAAGGAAAGAAAAAGAAAATAAAAACAAGTAGAAAAAAATTGAAATCACACTACCAAATGATAGATTAGAATGCAAATTCATCAGTAATTATATTAAATATAAATGAGCCTCATTTTTTTTAAGATTTTATTTATTTATTTGACAGAGAGAGACACAGCAAGAGAGGGAACACAAGCAGGGGGAGTGGGAGAGGAAGAAGCAGGCTCCCCGCTGAGCAAGGAGCCCAATGCGGGGCTTGATCCCAGGACCCCGGGATCATGACCTGAGCCGAAGGCAGACGTTTAACGACTGAGCCACCCAGGTGCCCCATTGAGCCTCATTCTTGTAGTAAAAGAAAAGTGTTGCCAGACTGGATTTTTTTTAAACCTAATTCTGCTAATTTAATGTGTTTCAGATAAAAATCTAAGGATTAAGGAAAGTGAAAGTAAAAATATTAGAATATATATACTCTGTAATACTATTGAAAAAGGAAGATGGCAATACAGATAAAATAGAATTGAAGGCATAAAGCATTAGTATGTATAAAGAAAGTCACTTTATAATGATAAAAAATTTAATTCACTAGAGATATATTAATTTTCTATTTGAATCCACTTAATAACATAGCTTCAAAATACATAAAGCAAAAATTGACAAAATTGGGAGAGAAATAGACATTTTAAAATAGTTTACTAATTAACAAAGCAAGCAGACAAAAGATCAGTGGAGATATAAATAATTTGACTATGTGATTTTAAATTTTTGCCTAATATTATAAGAATATAAAATATCCATATGTATAACAAACCTGACCTGACCTGAGGGTTACAAGTAAAACATTGCATGCCTGCTGAATACACATTTATTTCCAGTACATAGAGAAATTTTTCAAACATTGACTAAGTTGGGAGCCAAAAGACAAGCTAATTGATTGAAAACATATAAATTATTTTTTTCTTTAACCATAATGCAACTGAGGTAGAAATCAATAACATTAACATAACCAGAAAATTAACATTTGCTAGTAAACCATGGGTCAAAAAAGAAGTCATAATAGAAATTAGAAAATATTTTGAACAGAATGCTAATAAATATACTTTATATCAAGACCTGTCAGTTACAAACAAATAATGTCTTAAGGAAATGTTATCTTGTAATTATATGTCTCTAAAAGGGGAAAGGCAAAAAAATTAATGAGGTAGAGACATTTTAAATACGAACATTTAAAGAAATACAAACAAGAAGGGAAGAAATGAAAAATAGAATTGGCAAATTTAAAAGCTGAGCTTTTCAAAACACTAGAAATTATAGAAAAATACTGGCAATATTGATTAAGAAAAAACAGGAAAAGAAGCACAGTAATCATTGCAAATTTGAAGGGCATTACTATATTCTATAGACATTAAAAATAAAATAATATTATGAACAACTTTATAGTAATAAATATAATTGAAATGGATGAATTTCTAGAAAATTTAAACAAAATGGCTAAAACAGAAATATCTTTCATGGTCTTGTGATATTTAAAGAAATTGAGGGGCACCTGGCTGGCGCAGTCAGTTAAGCATCCAACTCTTGGTTTCGGCTCAAGTCGTGATCTTGAGATCCTGGGATTGGGCCCCACATCAGGCTCTACGTTCAGTGCAAAGTCTGTTTGAGATTCTCTCTCTCCCTCAGCCCCCACCCCCCTCTCTAAAATAAACAAATAAATCTTTAAAAAAAGAAGAAAGAAAGAAAGATTAATTGAGCCAGTCATTGATAATCATCCCAGAAAGAAACCTTAAACCCAGATGTGGGTCTTCATAAGTGAATTCCATAGACATTCAAGGGAGAAATAATTTCTGTTTTAATTCTAGGTAATGCTAAAAAATACTTGGCCACTACTCTACAAAACTATCAATGTTACAAAGTACAAAAAAAAAAAAAATCTGAGAGACAGTTCTAGATTAAGACTAAAGGGACATAATAAATAAATACAATTCCTGATACTGGATTGGATCCTGAATCAGAGAGAGAAAATATTTTACAAAAGACATTATTGAGAGAATTGGCTAAAATTGATTATGGACTATATATTAGACAATAGTATTTTATTAATGTTTATTTTCCTAACTTTGCCAATTGTACTTTAGTGACATAATAAAATGCTCTTCTTATAAAATATGTGATGGAATTTTTAGGAGTAAAAGGCATCATGTCTTCAACCTATCAAATAGTTCAGCAAAAAAATAGGGAGAGAACGATAAAGCTACTGCAATAATACAGTTGACCCTGAACAACATAGGGGTAGGGGTGCTGAACCTCCACACAGTCAAAAAAGCTTCATATAACTTTTGATTCCCCAAAAACTTAACTACTAGTAGCCTACTCCTGACTGGAAGCCTTACTAATGACATAAACAATAGATTAACACATATTTTGCATGTTATATGTATTAAATATATTAAATATTATATTATTATAATATAGTAGCTAGAGAAAAGAAAATGTTATTAGGAAAATCATGAGAAAATACATATACAGTATTGTACTGTATTTATAAAAAAAATCCACACTTGGACCCACACAGTTCAAATCCATGTTGTTCAAAGGTTAACTGTATATTAACAATGAGTGAAAATGAAACTGAGTGAAAATATACAAGATTTCTTTGTTCTATTCTTGTAGCTTTTTCTCGAAGCCTGACGTTATTTCAAAATAAAATGTTTAAAAAAAAAAGAACCCCAATTTTACATAAATGAGTCTGAAAGACAGAGTTGACACTCTCCCAGTGTTAGCATCACTTCATATCTTGATGTGCATAACATCAATCTCAAATTTCAGAAATGGCAGGAGAAAAAAGGAAAATGACAGTAAGCACATGAATGAGAATGAAAAACTTTCTAAGCAAAATATTAGCAAACTGAGCTCAGAAACATAGAAAAAGATAACACATTATGACTAAATTTCATGTATCCCATGAATCAGGGTTAGTTAATATTTGAAAATTGACTAATTTAAACCACCATACAAATAGGAAACAGAGAACAATCAAATGATCTTATCACCAAATGACAAGAGAGGTAAAATTTCACATTGCTTCACGATATAAATGGGTATTTACAGAAATCTACAGCAATCAACATAATTAATGGTAAAACATTAGAAGCTTTCCCTTTGAGATTAGGAATCAGATAAATATTAATATAGGATATATCTTCATGACCTCAGAATAGCGAAGGAGTTTTTAAACAAATACAGAAAGCAATCATCATAAAAGAGAAAAGTTGATAATTTAGACTAAATTATTATTAAGAACTTCATTCTTTAAAAGACAACTAAAAAGAATAAAACTAAGACTGAAAATGGGAGAACGTACAGATAGCACAGATGACTCCACTTTTGCTTGAGTCAGAAATACATAAAACTTGATAAGGAAAAGACAAACATCTAATAGGAAAATGGGAAAAGGCTATGAACCAGCAATTCACAAAAGGGAATAGTCTAAATTGCTAGAAATATGCAAATATGCTCAATTTCACTGGTAATAGAAAGTGCAGATAAAAAAAACATGACATTTCAAATTTCAAAATAACACAATGTGAATATTTATCTGAATTTAATATATATATATATATGTATATATACATATGTGTATGTTATATTATTATTACTATACCTATCACAAATCTCAGGGCAGAAAAATTATCCAGTCATATAATGGATATACCAGAAATAAGCTCACCAATTATTTGTACAATTATTGCTTAGACACCTCTAGATACAAGGAAATCCACTTAATTTTTGAACAACTCAGAAAGTTTTTGCTTTTCATGTTTTTTGATGGATTTTTTCATTTTTAAATTAATATTTGCCTCCCACTGTTTTCTTCACTTGAATTTTGTTCTAGAATGAGTCAAACCCCCTTTTCACCTGACACAAAAAACTTTATAAATTAAAATAATCTAGTAATAACAAAGGTTCATTCACTAGGCAGTGGTCTACTACCAGATGTGCACAAGGAGACGACTAATTATCATTTTTCATGGCATTATGGAAGGCCATAAACAGGAAACGACTTCCCAAGATACTTCTAAGATTGCGTTTCCCATAATTCAAGCAATATTCAAAATTCCTTATACTCTTTCCTTGGGAAAACATATCCCATGACCAGAGCCCCTCCTGTCTGCCTCCTGCACCTACTCTGGCAGCTACAACTGGATGTTATAGTAATGGCAGCCGTAGCTTGGTGGATAGGAACAGGGAGAGCCCTGATGAAGGAAGACCGTGACGCTGTATCTACCCAATGACTTGCTCACTGTGTATGCGTATGTAAGAGCAGGCATTCTAAGCCTTAGAGCATGCTGTCCTATCCGATGTGGATCTACTAATCACATATGGCTATTAGACATTTGAAATGTGCCAGTAAAAAGTGAAATGTGCTGTCTGTGTGAAATACATACTGTAGTGCCCCCCCCCCCATTTATCCATGGAGGATAAGTTCCAAGACCCCCAGTGGATGCCTGGAACCATGGATAGTACTAAACCCTATATATACTATTTTTCTTTTCTGTACATATATACCTATGATTAAGTTCAATTTATAAATTTGGTACAGTCAGAGAGTAATAGTAATAATAATAAAATAGATCAATTATAACAATATACTGTAATAAAGGTAATGTGAGTGTGGTTTCTTTCTCTCTCAAAATATCTTATTGTGTTGTACTCACCCTTCTTCTTGTGACGTGAGATGATAAAATGCCTACGTGATAAAATGAAGTGAGATAAATGATGATGTAGCATTAATGGCTACTTTTGGCCTTCTGACAATAGGTCAGAAGGAAGATCATCTGCTTCTGGACTGCAGTTGACTGCAGGTAACTGAAACTGTAGATAAGGGGGGGTCTACTGTACTGAATCTCAGACTCAGTACAAAGAGTATAAAATAGCTCATTAATAATTTTTATAATCATCACATATTAAAACAACAGTGTTTTGGATAATTGGGTTAAATAAAATGTATTATAAAATTCATTTTGCTTATTTCTTTTTGCTTTTTAAGGGAGCTACTGGAAAACTTTAAATCACTCATGTGACTTATAGTGCATTTCTATTGGACAGCTGCACTTAGAGACTAGGTAGGGTTCACAGCCTGGTACTTTATAAGATAAATATTGTTCACAAAAGTGCTTTGTCCCTCCAACATAAAAATTTAAACTTTGTTGCTAACTTTGAAAAATCATCAGTATTACCTTAAAGATGAGCTTTTTAAAAATTAATTTTACTTTAAAATCCAGGAGATTGGGCATTTCTTGGGCTACTTTTGCATTTCTATGGCAACAATTGTTTGGAGCTGAAGGACTGCTGAATTCTTTCTAGACCAGGCTTGCCACTTCACCACAGTCCCCAGCCTTCCCTATTGTTAGTCTTTGTCCCTTCAACATGGCAGTATTTAGTTATGACATATGGAAACTGAAGGCTTTTGAATTTGTAAGCCCCAACACCAATATTTCGCATTTAACTTAAAAGTGGGGAGGGAATTGTTACCATGCGTGGGGGGTAGAAAAGGTGGATTTTAGTAATGTATTATTCCACGGGCCTATTTTGTGATTCAGGTGTTTAAAAGTAGAAATCTGTATTTGTATGTGGAGGAATCACCTCTGGGAATAATTATTGTCAATTAAATCAGTTGAATGAATGAAGAGATGAGAGTTCCTATCCACTTGCTGAAACAGAGGATTTTGTTCAAAAGATGTGTGGGGATTCCACATCCTGAGATCAATAGGGAGTAGTGATACATGTGTATACTAGAAAAGAATTCAACATTAAGTGGTTTGTTGATTCTTCTTGAAGAGAAACCAAATGGCAGTCACCCAAGCCTTAGAAAGAAAAGTCAAAGGAAGCTACAAATCAGAACAAACAAGGAAACCTTAGGGAGGTGGTGCCCCAAATCAGAGAAGCCCTCATTCCTGTTTGAGAATCAATTAATAATGTGGCCACCAGAAGAGACCTAATACTTCCAAACATATTGGCATTTACAATTACTCTGCAGTCAAAATGGTCTGATAATAGTCCTTTATATAATCTGTTCTTCCCAACATTTCAGTTTCTCCCCAGTTATCTGTTGGCCATTTAGAGAGCAGGTTTTCAAAAAAAGGCACAATTGTACATTGTTTTCTAGCTCAACACTCTTCCTGACAGAATTATTGAGGAAGCATTATGCAAATCTATTGTTTACTAAAGCCATAAAACCATCTGGTCCTAGCGGTTCATTTTTTGTAGCTGGGTTCTGGAAGCCAGCATGGATTTAACTTCCTCTGTCCTCCCTATTCTAGCTGCCAAGCCACTGTTGACAAAACACAGGTGTTTTAAATTTCTCATTTTTGACTGAGCTTTCCATCCTGATCCTTGCTGTATTTACCCTTGTTCTATTTTCTGTAAGATCACCTTATCTTCAGCATTTACATGTCGCAGTCTGTTTCCATATGTCACATAGGTTTCTTTTGAAAATCTTCTGAGGATTCCCAACCTTAGTCAAATATCAATAAGTATATCTCTGAGACACAAAGCACATTTGTAGGAAGTCACAAAAACAACCATGGTAATACACATAATATTCAGGTGACAGGAACAAGACCATGACATTCAGCTGACAGCATCTACACACCACAGAATATTAAACATCATCTGAGGGATTTTAGGTTTTCAGAATGAGTCTCTGATCCTACTCATATATCCATACATTTTGAATAACAGATATTAGGATATCTAAGACTTTATTGCCATTAAGTAGACTTGATAAGTGGATTTAATTTGCAAGATCATTATATTAAATTATACTCTTTCATTTCTAGTTTCTATGAGAATTTGGAATATTTCTTTTAATATGTCACTGTTCTTTAATGCAAATGAATTCCTCCAGATCATAGCAATTTCTGCACCTACTTAAGGAGTGGAACCGTATTTCTGCCCACAGAATCTCTCCAACATAAGCTATGGAGGCTGAAGCAGATCATAGCCTAGGAATTGAATGATGCCTTTTCTTAGTCTCTAAATACCCTGAGGGCAGTTGTCAATTCAGAGCAGTTGGGGCTGTCGCCAAATCTTCTCACTATATATATTTACATGAGCGGGAAGCAAAAGTGAAGTGATCATTTTCTAGTAATTTAGACAAGTAAAGAGACACATGCTACAATATTTATTTTCTATGACATTTTAAATGTTTCCAACACTTAAGCGCTTTAAAATCCATTGTAAACAATGTTAGATTGACTACATTGTCCAAGTACTAGTAGAACAGGTTGAACCTTCTGTGTGCTTAGATAGTTGCAAATAAAGTTAACCAGAGAAGAAATTGTGATGGTTTTTTGAGATAACAAAGGACAGATAATTTTTAACACGAGATGATAAACAAATGTTGTTTATCACTTTTTCTTGGTACCCCCACCCACCCCTGCTGGAACATTTTGGCTAAATGAACTTGGCTATTTGAAATATCTAATACCTAATATTTCTTTAATTTCTATACCCTGCTCTCTGTACTAAGTTTAATGTGAGAATTGCTGATGATAGAAGAGGGGTATGATAGAAATACGAAGAAGATGTGAACCTTGGTTAATGTCAGAATCCTGGGAGTTGCCATCAGCTAAAAAAAGAACTGGTGGGAGGAGGATGTGGCTAGTTGCTCAAAGACTTACAGCTCTGCTCTGGCAGCCACATCCTGCCTGTGGCTAAGACAACCCAAGTACCACATCTTACCATTTTCTTCAATGATGAAGCACCATCTGTTGTTGAAAAAGGGGTCTCTCTTTGCAATAAACCAATGTCATCATGAAAGTTTAATAAATATTTACAGTTATAGGAAACTTGGGGCTTTGAACATTGTATATGCATATGAAAATGTTTGTGGCCAAGATCCTTTAATGATAATAAAAAGTAATATGCCATCACAGAAGAGAACTTGGAAAAATATGTAAACATTCAGAGAAGTAATTCAGAGTCAACTCCTCTGATACATTTAGAATAGCAATTTTTTTCTGCTAGTGTGTATATATATATGTGTGTGTGTATGTGTGTGTGTGTGAATACACATATACATGAAGGATTTTGATTTTATATATGATATATATGTATTTACAAAATGGAAGTCATATTATGCATAATTCCCATGGTCATATTAAATATGAGCAATTTTTACTCTTTTATTAACTTTATATTAAGTTATAAAGATTTTTCCATGTTAAGTGTTCCTTAAGAATACTGAATGTCTGTGTAATATTCCATTATATTAATGGTTCTCAGGCTTGAGTATGCATCAAATTATCTTGAAGGCTTTATGAATACTGGGCCTACCCCCAAAGTTTCTGAGAAAAAGTGTCAGGTAGAACCAAGAATGTGCATTTGTAACAATTTTCCTAGTGATGTTGATTTGCTGGTTTGGGAACTACACAGTGGTTGACTAGATTATATAAATCATTCTCTTATAATTGGATATTTGGATTATTCCTCATAAATAACACTAGAATGATGATTTGTGTACATGACAGTTTCCATAAGATAGGTTTCTTTGTATTTTAAAGACTTATTTATTTATTTGAAAGAGAGAGTGCTGGGAGGGGGGGCAGAAGGAGAGGGAGAGAGAAACCCAAGCTGACTCCACGCTGAGCACAGGGCCTAACTTGGGTCTCGATCTCACAACCCTGAGATCATGGCCTGAGCTAAAACCAAGAGTTGGACACTTAACTGACTGTGCCACCCAGCACCCCTCCATAAGATAGGTTTCTATAATGGAAATAGCTGACTAAAAAGTTACTAACTTTTTGGAGACTCTCAATATGGCCAAACTGAATTGGAAAAACTGCCTCAATTTATACTGTAGGTGGATGCTTTTATTTTACTAAATCCTTTTTGCTACTTAGTATATTTTGTTTTATAAGCATTTGGTCAGCATAACATCTTCTTTCAATTTACATTTCTTTCACTACCAGCAAAGTGAAGTATTTCATTGTATTTTCAATATCTATTTGAAAGAAATATGAACAAAACTCTGTGGCATTTTTTTTTCAAGCTTTTGAGATCTTAAGATTTTTCTTATGTATTTCTAGGGACCATTTATACTTTTAGGATATGAATCCCTAGTTAGTCATATTTGCCATAGATATATTCTCATTTTATTGTTTGTTCTTTATTAATTTGCTGTTCTTGACAAGGTGGTTTTGATTTTTCAATTTTTATGTAGCCAAGTCCACTTTTTTCCTTGTGATTATTTTTAATTAGAAAATACAAGTCCTAAAATTAAATATTTTCCTAAGTTTTTCTCTTATGCTTTTAGCTTAGTATTTGATTCCCTAACCATTCTGGAATTTCTTGCCTTTCCCTCTCTTCCTTCCTTCCTTCCTTCCCTGCCTTCCTTCTTTCCCTCCCCCCTTCTCTTTCTTTCTTTCTTTCTTTCTTTCTTCTTTTTCTTTCTTTCTTTCTTTCTTTCATGTTTCATAAAATGTAAAGTAAAGCCCAAGTAGTTAATTAATTACCCAGTACCATTTATTTAATAACTATTTCTTTTCCTATTCCAAATTAATCTGCAAGCTGGAAAATTAGTTCTTGGTTGGTATCTGTAGGAAATGTGACCTGATATAAGATATTGTTTTTAGTAAGCATAACAGGAAACACATGTATGACATCTAATGAGAAAACCAGAAATTGAGTCATGGTCAAGCAATGATAGCCCTAATTTCAGTATGTGTCTTAGCTCCAGCTTAGGTTTCCAATCAGTTGTTTAGAGGGTTTCCTTGTTTTGTTCGTTGACTTAAAGGTAATCCCCTCAAAGGGACAAAAAATGAAAAAAAGAAAAGAAAAAGAATTCTCATTGCCTTCAGGAAATATTGAGAGTTGAGAGTGTTTCCCAGGGTATGAGGTAAATGGGAACTTTTATTTTAAAATCTCAGTGCATCATTTAACAAAGAACACATACATTTTTATTGTCTGGACTTAACTTTTTTAGTTCCTGTCATTTGCTTTGCCTAACATCAGGTTTTTTCTCTATATTCTACTATATTAAACTTTTCCCACCCACTCCACCCTTGCTCCAGAGTATATTGGAGCTACCTTATGAGGTGTAACAGAGAGTAAAATAACCTCTTGATATTTGCTTTTGATAAAGTCAAGTTTTGTTTACAAATGTAAAAGTCCTCTCATAAGTAGCTGTCAACAATTCTTTAATATTACTGTAGCTCCTTCCATTAAAAGCATCTCAATGCAGTGCTAGTAGAAAAATATCACTACAAAATCTAATCTCTGAAGCAGTGACAATTATTCAGCACTTTTTCAGTTAGCTTGTACAATAAATGTAATTATCTTTAAAACACTAGGTCTCAGTTGTTACAATGGTAAAACCAAGTGGAAATGCCAGACCTTCAGACTATGAACCAAGGTAAGGACCAATTTCCAGTTTCAAATGATTAAATAGCAAAGTAATAAACTATTTTTCCGACTTGATTTTCCTAAGAACTGACATCTTACGGATTTTGAATGGGGAATATTGTTATTAATAGACACAGAAAGGCATTTATAATTCAAGGTCAATTATATTTTTAAAATGCATTTAACACCTGCATCTGAGAGAGTTTTGTGGGTTTTTAAAATTTTCTAATAATTTTGGTACTGTAGAGATTTGTGAGGGCTAAGTTTGGATTTTGTGGAAATTATATCCAGACACTTCATGCCAGCCCTCTTGTCCAGTTCTTTTCCTACCTTCATGCTGATAATAGCAACATCATACCTAACATATTTTTATTTTTTCCCCACCTAGCCACTGTTACTGATATGAATCAAAGAGGAAAGAATTACTTATCATGTGCTGCAACTTTCCAATTTTCACCTGATGATAGATATCACTAATCGACTGCAACATTTTTCTCTTTATATTTGTTATAAGTCTTTTTCACAACCCTTCTAAAGGTATGGAGGTAACTAAGCAGTTCAAAGGCCTATCCTGACACTGACTGTGGGAAAGGACCTTATTCATCATTTCTTTCAACTCTAAGTGGGCAGAGGAATTAACAATGTCCACAAGAGTAGAAGACAAACTAAGAATTTGTTGGGGATCCTAGGAGTTTAGTCAATCTGCCTCAAATTACCTGCTGATGATCACCGAGATAATGAGGATTGCATGAGACCTGTTGCTAGTGTGACAGCAAGAAGCTGTATGCACAGTTCTCCTAGCCTAAATGAATCCCAAGTATGGAGTTCCCCCTTGAAGAAGCCTACATTGTCATGGAAAATTAAACCCCAAAAAGAAGCATTTGTCTGTAAATGGCACAGCTTAATCACTTCTTTCTATGAATATATCTATCTATGGCAGCCATTGCATGTACTTCGGTGTATTTTTACCAGACCCACCTTCTAAGCTGTTTCTCCAAATAGAATCTACACATCGAATATTAAAATGTAATAATAAGACATGAAAAATAAGCATACACAATTTAAGATTACAAAATACATTTGATTTCTCCCTGAAAGTTTTGAAATAATAAATATTTGATCAGTTGCTAAAATACATAGAGCCACATTTTTTGCCTTAAGACATAAGATTGCAACAGAAAGAACATGGGCACATGGCAGCTGCTCTTACACAGAGTCCTAGCATTCCTGGCACAGGCAATCTGGTAGGACTGGGACAGTGCCGGAATCCCATACTACAAACTTGCAAGAGTATTTTGGACCCTCTCCTTTATTTGGCTCTCTATCCTGTGGTCATCACTAGTATTTTTCCAAGAGATACATTTAAGTTTCTGATATAGCTAATATAGCTGTATAAAATATTTAGTATGTTTTCAGGCAATTTTTAATCAAAATATAACTGATATTCTCTAATTCCTTTTTTTTTCCTTCTTCTCACCCACCCACCAACTGTCACTATCTAGATCACAGTTGGCCAATATTTGGCAGTGGGATTCTACTCCCTCCATCTGGCCCCTCACAGCCATCACTAATGGATCACAGAATACTTCCCCTTCAGCCCCAGAATTCAGCACAGGACCCTGAGCAGCTTTTTCCAATCTCTTTCAGTAGTTGTAAGAGGTGAAACCTAGTTAACTCCCTGAACTAGTCTGAGGACATGAAGTATAGAAAATATGTTCCAAGCTAAACCTATCAAACTAGAATCTTCAGGAGTGAGTGTCCTGGAATTTGTATTATAAAAAATTTCACCAGGATGATTATCACACAACCAGCCCTGCACTGTTCACAGATTGGCAATCAGAGACATTGGTAGGAAGGAAAAAAATTAATCAATTTATTTAAGATCATTGAACCTCAGTTTGCCAATCTATAAAAATAGTATAATACTTTCTCAGTGGGTTCTTCAAAAACAAAATGAAATCATGTGCTTGGATGTACTAATATCAGAAGTGAAAGTGGAGAAATCACTACAGATTTAATGGTCATTAAAGGGATAATAAAAGACTACTATGAATACCTTTATGCACACACATTTGATAACTGAGGAGAAATGGACCAATCCTTGAGAGACACAGTTTGCCAAAACTCACACAAGAAGAAATAATCTCAGTGTCCTGTGTTTATTAAAGAAATTGAATCAGAAATTAATAACCTTCCAAAACAGAAAGCACCAGGCCCAGATGGGTTCACTGGTGAATTCTACCAACTATTTAAAGAAAAAATATACCAATTATCTAAAGTCTGTTTCAGAGGTTAGAAGCAGAGAAAATATTTCCTAACTCCATGAGGTCAGGATTACCTTAATTCCAAAACTAGACAAAGATGTTACAAACAAAAAATAAAAAAAAACAAAAAAATAACAAAAAACCCTCAGACCAATATCTTTAATACAGAGGCAAAAAGATCCAGAGTAGCCAACTCAGTATTGAAGGAGAAGAGCAAAGTCTGAGTACTGACACTACCCAACTTCAACTTATTATAAAGTTACAGTAATCAAGATAGTGTGGAATTGGTGAAAGAATAGAGAAGTAGATCAATAGAACAAAAGAGAGAGTTCAGGAATAGAACCACAGAAATGTAGTCAACTGATCTTTGACAAAAGATCAAGGGAAATAAAATAGAAAGAAGATGGTCTTTTCAACAAATAGTGCTGGAATAACTGTAATTTACATAAAAAAAAGAATCTAGAAACAGACCTTACACCCTTCACAAAAACTAATTCCAAATGAATCATACACCTAAATGTAAATGTAAAACACAAAACTATAAAAGCTTCTGCAAGGTAACATAGGAGATAACCTAAATGACCGTGGGTTTGGTGATGACTCTTTAAATATAATACCAAAAGCACAATTCATGAAAGAAGTAATTGATGAGCTGAATGAGAAGACAAGCCATAGACTGGGAGAAAATACTTGCAAAGAGACATCTGATAAAACAGTTATCCAAATTATACAAAGACCTTTTTAAAACTCTCCAAGAAAAAAGAACTAATTAAAAGATTTAGAATACCAAATAAGCATATTAAAAGATGTCCCACATCACCTGTTATTTGAGATTTGTAAATAGAAACAGTGAGATATCCATACCTATTAGAATGGCCAAATCCAAAACAATGACAGCACTAAATGCTGGTGGGAACTAGAGCAACAGGAACTCTTAGTCCTTCCTGGTGAGAAGGCAAAATGGTACAGCCACTTTGGAAAACAGTTTGACAGTTTCTTACAAAACTAAACATTCTTTTACCAGATGAACCACACTCCTGGGTATTTACCCAAATGCATTGAAAACTTATACCCACACAAAACCTGCACACAGATGTTTATAGCAGCTCTACTCATAATTGCCAAACTGAGAAGAAACCAAGATATCCTTTAGTAGGTAAATAGCTAAGCTGTGGTACATTCAGACAATGGAATATTATTCAGCACTAAAAAATAACAATTAAAAAAGAGCTATCAATCCATGAAAAGACCTAGCAGAAACTTAAATGCATATTCCTAAGTGAAATAAGCCAATCTGAAAAGGCTGTATGATTCCAACTACATCACATTCTGGAAAAGACAAAACTATTAGAGACATTAGAAGGATCCGTGGTTCGAGAGACGATGGACTCTGAAAAACAAACGGAGGGTTCTAGAGGGGAGGGGGGTGGGAGGATGGGTTAGCCTGGTGGTGGGTATTGAGGAGGGCACATTCTGCATGGAGCACTGGGTGTTATGCACAAACAATGAATCATGGAACACTACATCTAAAACTAATGATGTAATGTATGGGGATTAACATAAGAATAAAAAAAAAAGAAAAAAAAAAAAAAGAAGGATCCGTGGTTGATAAGGGTTGGGGGATAGAGGAAAGATGGAGTACAGAGGATTTTTAAGACACAAAAACTATTCTGTATGGTACTCCAGTGGTAGATCCTTGGCATTATACATTTGTCAAAACCAGTAGAATATACAATACCAAGAATGAACTCTAATGTGAACTGTGGACTTAGAGTGATAATGATGTGTCATCGTAGGTTCATAGATTGTAACAAATGTACCACTGTAGGGGTTGTTGATGGGCGGGGAGATTATGTGTGTGCGTGCTGCACAGAAAGTATATGGGAACTCTCTGTACGTTCTGCTCAATTTTCTGTAAACTTGAAGCTGCTCTAAAAACTAAATTTTATTAATTAAAAATAAGTGTTGACAAAGATGTGGAGAATTTGCAACACTCACACATTGCTTGTGGGAATGTAAAATGGTATTCACTATATTTTTTTAAAGATTTTATTTATTTACTTGAGAGAGAGAGAATGAGAGAGAGAAAGTGCTCGAGTGGGGGGTGGAAGGAGAGGGAGAAGCAGATTCCTCTCTGAGCAGGGAGCCCAGTGCGGGACTTGATACCAGGACCCTTAACAGGCCGACACTTAACTGACTGAGCCTTCCAGGCACCCCTGGCGGTATTCACTTTAGAAAACAGTTTGTCAGTTCCTCACGATGTTAAGCATAGAATTACCATATATGATAAGCAGAATAACAGGCCACAAAGTTGTCCACCTACTAATCCCCATAATTTGTGAATGTTACATTACATGGCAAGAGGAACTTTGCAAATATGATTAAATTAAGGTTCTTGAGCTGTAAAGATTATTCTGGATCATCAGGGCCGGGGTATGTAATCATAACCATCTTTATAGGGAAAGGAAGAGGCAGGAGAGTCAGTAAGATAGGTGTGAAGAAGGAAGCAGGAATCACAGAGAAAAGTTAGAAGACACTACGCTGCTGGTTTTGAAGATGGTGGACAGGGGCCATGAGCAAGGGGTTCAGGCAGCCTCTAGAAGCTAGGAAAGGCAAGCAAGTGATTCTCCTCTAGAGCCTCTAGAAACAGTGCAGGCCCTGCCAACGTGCTCTAAACTTCTGACCTCCAGAACTCAAGATAATAAATTTGTATTCTTCTAAGCAACCAAGTTTGTGGTAATTTTTTTACAATGACAATAGGAAACTAACATACTATATGACCCAGCAATTCCACTCTTTGGTATATACTCAAAAGAATTAAAAATACCTGTGCACACAAAAATGTGAAAGTTTATAATTGCATTATTTATAATAGTCAAAAAGTGCAAATAACCCAAATGTCCATCAACTGATGAACACATAAACAAATATGATTTTCCATACCATGGAGTAGTATTCATCAATAAAAAGGAATGAAGTGCTGATGCATACTACAACATGGATGAATCTTGGAAACATGCTGACTGAAAGAAGCTAGACACAAAAAATTACATATCGTATGATTGCATTTATATGAAATGTTCAGAACAGACAAGTACACAGAGACAGGAGAGAAGAAGAGGAAACAGGACGTCATAGCAAATAGGTACAAGGTTTCTTTTGGGGATGTAGGGTGATAAAAATTGCCGAAATTAGATAGTGGTGGTGACAGTTGCACAACTCTGTGATTATATTTAAAAATTGAGTGTATACTTTAAAAAGGAGAATTTTATGAGATGTGAATTATATTTCAATAAAGCTGTTATTTAAAAAAAAAGTAATGCACCTGATATTTAAATTTTTACCCAAATATCATATACTAAATTAATCTCAAAATACTGACACCTTTAGATAAGGTAAAACATAGTTTACAGGGGTGCCTGGGTGGCTCAGTCGTTGGGCGTCTGCCTTCGGCTCAGGTCATGATCCCAGGGTCCTGGGATCGAGCCCCGCATCGGGCTCCCCGCTCAGTGGGAGACCTGCTTCTCCCTCTCCCACTCCCCCCTGCTTGTGTTCCCTCTCTCGCTGTCGATCTCTCTGTCAAATAAATAAATAAAATCTTCAAAAAAAAAACATAGTTTACAAATTGCATTCTCTTCGCCAGCTTCACATTAGAGAACATTATATCTGGGGGGGGAAACTATTAAAATTATTGTATTTAAACTGAAACTAAAGAGGTAACATGACTTCCCCAAGATTACAGAACCAAGAACATGAAAGCCTAGTTGAGAACTGCACAGAGTACTGCCCTTTGCTTTCCCCTAAACCATCCTTAAAAGTTGAAAATCATTACCACTATTCGAATTAGAGAACTTCCTGAAAAGAGATAAAAAACAAAATTGGAAGGGCTTCAGGTAAGACATAAGGGAAAAACTCAGAAGAAATGGAAAGCTAGATGAAAAATAAGTGTTAAAAACTACTAAGCAGAATTCCTATAAATTGAGCCAGAATGGATTAATGAGCCAAAAAAGATGGTAGTTTACATGGGCAAATATTTCATAGATGACCCAGATTTTAAGGTGACCCAGATTTTCTTCATTTTATAGGAAATTTTGGGCCTGTGACTGAGAGTATGTCACTGAGAATAAAGTAGAACATGTAGGGTGTTGGTAAACAGAATGAGTATGACTTATGAAAGTCTGCCTTTGCCCGCCCCTACCCAGCTTCTTCTCTCTCTCACTCTCTCTCAAATAAATAAATAAAATCCTTAGGAAAACAAAGTTGATAAAATATGACAGTGGACTGGGTGTGGATTGGGGGGCAGTAGTCAAAGATTGGAGACTGAGGAAAATGAGAAAATATTATGGCATAAGAAGAAATTACATTTTTTTATATTTTTAAAATTTATTTATTTGACAGAGAGAGACAAAGTGAGAGAAGGAACATAAGCAGGGGGAGTGGGAGAGGGAGAAGCAGGCTTCCCACTGAGCAGGGAGCCCAATGCAGGGCTCGATCCCAAGACCTGGGATCATGACCTGAGCCGAAGGCAGACGCTTAACAACTGAGCCACCCAGGTGCCCCAAGAAATTACATTTTGATGTGTATATTTCTCAAAAGATGACTTTAAAAAAAAAGTATCCTCTCAAAAAATTTTCCAAGAAAGTTTTCAAAAGTGATTTGGGTATAAAAGGGCACCTGCATGTCTCCGTCAGTTAAGTGTCTGCCTTCAGCTCAGGTCCTAATCCCGGGTGCTGGGATTGAGCCCTGCATTGGGCTCCCTGCTCAGTGAGGAGTCTGCTACACCCTCTGCCACCCCCCAGCTCAGGCTCTCTCTCTCATGCTCTCTCTCTCTCAAATAAATAAATAAAAATCTTTTTAAAAAGTGATTTGGGTATAAAAGGTTGGAAGATGGCAAAGCAAGGTCAAAATGTGACTACCCATGGCAATTAAGGTTATACTGTTTAGTATATAAAAATAACTTGCATTCATTTTTGCAGATTTTTTGAGGAAATAATTTAAGTCATCTATAATATAATTGGGCTTTTAAACTTCAAAACATATTTTATCAATCTTCCCTTGTTTTTTCCACGGTATTTCATCTTCATTGACCTAATAATTACAAAATTGCAGTTAAAGTCTTCACCTCTGGAAAAATAAAAATCTTCTCAAATAAATTTAGAAGATTAATTTCCATAAGTGAGGAACACTCAACAATGTTTCATGTTTTTTTTAAGATTTTATTTATTTATTTATTTATTTATTTATTTATTTATTTATTTATTTTAGAGACAGAGTGAGCGTGAGAAGGGGGAGAAGCAGAGGGAGAAGGAGAGAGAATCTGAAGCAGATTCCATGCTGACTATGGAGCCAGACTCAGGGCTTGATGTCAACACCTCAAGATCATGACCTGAGGCAAAACCAAGTGTCAGACATTTAATGACTGAGCCACCCAGGCACCCCACTTTGCTTTTTTTTTTTTATTTTTTTATTTTATTATTTTTATTTTTTTTTATTCTTATGTTAATCCCCATACATTACATCATTAGTTCTAGATGAAGTGTTCCATGATTCATTGTTCATGCACAACACCCAGTGTGCTTTTTTTTTTTTAAAGATTTACTTATTTGGTGGGGAGGAATGGCAGAGGGAGAGAGAGAATCCTGGAGCAGACTCCCCACTGAGAGTGGAGCCCTACACGGTGGGCTCGATCCCAGGACCCCAAGATCATGACCTGAGCCTAAACCAAGAGTCAGATGCTCAACTGCTGATCAAACCCAGCATCAGGTTCCACACTCAGCAGGGAGTCCGCTTGAAATTCTCTCTCTCTCCCTCTGCCCCTCCCACCGGCTGCTCATGCACTATCTCTCTCTAAAATAAATAAATCTTAAAAAAAAAAAAGAAACACTTGAAATAATCTGAATGCCTTCTCACTCCTATTAGAAGAAGGATTTAAAGAGAAGAAGGAGGAGGAGGAGGGGAAAGAAGAAGAAAAGGAAGAGAAAGAAAAAGAGGAAGAAGAAGGAAGAGGAGGAGGAGGAAAGAAAAGGAAAAAAAGCCTTCACACTAACATAGTGAGTACAGTAAAAAACACTTACCTGATAAGATTAGAAATAGTAATTGGTCAGGTAATAAAAAAATGAGGTTAAAACAAATAATCATATCAAATATGCGTATGTACTGTCAAGAATTGAGAAGGCATTCTGATTTTGCAGTCTCCTTGCAAACCAGCACTTTGGCCTGCCACAGTTTGATCCACCACAAAGCTTCTAAAAATTATGGGCAAAATATTTTGACAACTTAAAATTCATTCCCGAAGTGGCTAGAAAGTAAGGGACATCTTAAAAAAAAAAAAATGAAGCAAAAGTATGGCTCCAACTCTGAAGCTAGTGACGGTCTAAAGACATTTTATAATCCCTAGTGACGTCAGTCTTAACATAAATGGTAGGTGAGAAATACGCAGATATGAGCCTTGGGAAGAAGTCAGAAGCCCCATTTTCAGGACGGAGTATGACATAAGCGGCTGTCATGTGGAGGAGTAATTGTCATCATTGTCAAGTGGAGTCTGGGTGTCTAGGGATAATCCTAAGCCTGCAGGTAGGTATTAGGGTTGAAGGCTTTGTGACCAACCTACACCTGGTGACTTAATAACTACACACTTTAATTCTCCCACTTTCAATGAGTTCCTAAAGACTTAGGTCATTTGATTCTACCCTAGGTATATAAAACTGCATGTGCTCTCAATGTTCCAGAATGGTGTTATTACTCTAACTGGCACCTCTTTATTGTAAATCAAAAGCCATCTATATTTGGGTTTGAACAAACCATGTTATATTTGTAATTCAGAGATCAGTTCTAAGAGCAAGGTTTACTCCATTTTCCCCCTATATTCTGAGAAGTTAAAACCATTTTATTTATAGTTTATTTATTTATTAATTACCAAAGGAAGAGATGGTAAACGGTTGTACTTTCTACTTTCTCTCAGAATGGGAGGATGTTTGTTTATATATCTGCGTGAGCAATCTGGAGTTTTAAAAAACAAGTGAGTTGCAAAAATGTCAACATTCTAGGCAGGATATTACCCCTCCCTTTTTTTTGTCATCAGATTACATTGTTATTATCCACGTGGAGAATCTCCTGAACACTTTCACTCTCACTGGCCTCCACGCTGAAATAAAAACAGACCACAGTCTCTTGGTTTTGAACTTTGTGGGCTCACTTCTGCGTACACTGTAACATGACTGACAGGAGGTAAAAGGCAGCTTGCTTCGCCTAGCCAGGTTGCTATGAATCTCTCAAAATTCCTCAGCCAAATTTGTGGGAGCTTTGCATGTCAGCTGGATAAACACGGACCCACCAAAGCAAATTCTTTGATCACTATTCCATCCCCGTGTAACTTTGGAAGTACAAAATAATGGATCCATTAGAAAGATCCATTCCATTTGCTACTGTTGGCTAGGTTGGATACTAATTGATAATAAGATGCTTTGGGGAGCTTCATTTAAATATTGTTACATAATTTGTTGGCACAGATGATTTCACTGCAACGT
The DNA here is from genome assembly GCF_054177405.1 of Leptonychotes weddellii. Taxonomy (NCBI): domain Eukaryota; kingdom Metazoa; phylum Chordata; class Mammalia; order Carnivora; family Phocidae; genus Leptonychotes; species Leptonychotes weddellii. The sequence continues at coordinate 103,019,039 of NC_138370.1, forward strand.
GAGGAAAATCAATGAAAATGTCTAGGCCTCAATAAGAAGGGTACTTACTTTGTGGCCAGGAAGGGCTACAGTGCTTTGTGGCCGAGGCAGGTTACAGTGTGCTAAAGAGGAAGATTTATATAATGCAGGACGTAACTTTTGAGAAGTCCATTTATTTGTTTTATTGCTACATGAAGCATACAAGTTAAATATTACTGGCTGTTTGAACCACTGGGTAACACAACAACAGCTTTGCTTCAGTAAGAAAGATTTATGTACATTGTTACCTCACCCTGCCTTCATTGAGGGTTGTAAGGAAATTCTTCCTAATCATGCAGCAAACAGACACATTTCTTAAAAACATTAAATACTGAAAATCATTTTTAAAGACCTGTTTCTCGGGGAACTCTCTAAAGCCTGAAAAGTCTTAACTGATTTATGTTTTTTCGCGGTTGTTTTATTTATTTTACAGAGAATTTGAATGTGTAATGTGTTGAAAATACTTGAAAAATGTATGCCAATCAGAATTACTGCCAAGAATCATTAATATTACTCTGTGTGTGTGTGTGTGAGAGAGAGAGAGAGAGAGAGAGTGAGGGGTAGAGCCACATGCATACGTATTAAAGTATTTTAAATTAGCTGGTCATTTTTAGATCATAAGTGTTTCCTAAATAACACAAAAGAGTTAAGATCAATAAATTTTAGAAAAAGCCTCAGTTTTATTTTGTGGTAATAAATCTATGTTCTCAGAAATGAAATCAAGTTACTCCAATACTAAATAAGTGATCACAGGGATACATGAAATGATCAGTACAAAATTTCAGGAGAAACTCTTTTCCTCTGCCTCTTATCCCAAAACACTAGTCTCACATTCTGAGAGGTTGCAGAAATTATTTTACCAATTCTTTTCTGCAGCAGACTGATATAGTGATGACTTTGCTTGAAAAAATGAAAAGAAAAAGAAAAAGAAAAAAATACTCAAACCATAGAGATCTGCTCCCCGGAGGAACACTTGATTTTCTTCAGCAGCTCAACATGTCAAAAGATTGATTGGTCAGGAAATCTGACCTATGTGTGACCTCAGAAAAGCCAAAAGAAAGTGAGCTAACGCTAGGACTTGGCTACTTCTTTTACATGTCACTAAAATGTTGCTACCTTGACATTTCTGCAGGAAGTCTAATAACAACAGCTTTGCATTAACTATTTATCCTTCAGGATCTCATCATAAAATAAAGAGATTTTCAGTTTTTTTCATATGAAAAGATTTAACACAGGATTTGTTGTTTTGGTTAATATCCCCCTTTGGAAAAAGGTTCTTTCTCGATCCCCTTGATTGGTTCTCGTACCACTTACCATTTTATTATCATGATATGCCCATAATTTCTTCAGCCTCATTGTTTCTCCATTTGCTAGGAAAGATGAATGTGGCAGATGTTATAATAATAATGAAAATAATAAAGTGAAGACAAAGATAAAGATGAAGAGTTTATTGAGTTTTCTTATGTGCTAGGCACTCTGCTGTGTGCCTTGCAAATATCTTCATTCATTTAAACTTCACAAGAGTTCTGTAAGATAGATTTTATTTTTATTCACATTTTAGACATGAGAAAACAGAGGAACAGAGATATTAAGTAAATTGCCCAATGTCATACATCAGCCCCCCAAACTGTAGGCTTTCTAAACTGGGTTTCACCAATATGACTTAGGCCTGCTTCCTGTCCTTTATGAGTATATTTTGCCCCACTGTGTCTACTTAGTATAGGTCCTGGCAAGTTGAAGCATATATATGTTTCTTCCAAAAATTACCATAAAGAATTGAGATATAGTACACCGCGAAGTCCCAAATCACACAAGCTAACCTGGCATAAGCTTAAAGCTTTACACTCCTTTTTCTTTGTCTACTGACCTTTCATGCCAGATCACCTTTCTTAAAATCTTGGACCCAAGATAAGGCCTTGCTTTGTGTCAGCTATCAAGATTCCCAATAAAGCCAAGTCTAGTCAATCTCCCTCAGTGTTGGGCCAGACTTGTCAAGGTCACTCCATTTTGCCTGTTTTTCTTGGCCCCTCCTTATATGGTCTCTCCCTCGCTTTTATCAGTGGCCTTGCTGTCAACTGTAGTCTATAAAACAGCAGCAGCAGCATGACCCAGAAGGTTCTTGGACATGTAGACTCTGCAGTCCCACCAGAGATCTACAGTTCTTCTACATGCCCCAATTGAGAAGCACTACTCCAGGACACTGCCTGTCCTTTGATAAATGGACCTAGATCTCTATTGCAGTGTTTTGCAAACTCTAGTGGACATTAGAATCCCTTGGAGATGAAAACACAAATTTCTGGATCCCACTTACAGAGTGTCTGATTCAGTAGGTCTGGGGTAGGGGGATTAAACATTTCTAAGAAGCTCCCAGACGTGGCTGCTACCCACCTGTGAACTATACTTTGAAAACCACTGTTCTGACTCTTCCTGAATTCTCTCCTCTTCTGTATTCAAAACTTCTCTAGAAAGTTGTGAGTTCTGCCTAGGTCGCGTTAGGGAGAATATTCCCCCTTAGTGATTCAGACATGAAATTGTTCTACAAAACTATTATTGTTTGAGAAGAAATTTTAGGCTGATTAGAGGAAGCATATGTAAGGTCGGGCAGTGGGGCTGGGTATCTGAGACCCCCCGCCCTCAACCTGATATCTACACCGTTTTTTCTTCTAGCATGGTAGTTTCAGAGAATAATTTTTGTTCTGTATTTAAATGAAATGGTCACAATTACAAACAAAGTGGGGCAAAATATATTTTGAAGAGTCTATTAAAGAGGCTTCTAAACTAGTAATAATGGAATAAAGGGAAAAATTCAATTAAAAAATCCATGGAATTACTTGAGTCTCATGGAATACAAGGAGAATTTGGGATTGGAAAGAGTGAGCAATGAGAGGATAACACATTATTTGTCTGGGTCTCTACTGGGGAAATGTTTAGGAAACTTCTCACTCCCAAATTGTTTTAGAAATTGATATTTTAGAATTTCTAAGTTGGAGAAAAGTAAAACTATAGGATACTCTATACCAAATCACTGGGAAAATATAAATAATTCACCTGGTTGTCACTGATATATAAGACTGGAAAAATTTAAGGTGTACAATTATGGAATATTTCCCAGAATGTTCAGGCTTTTATATAAGACAGCTGGTGATTGTGCATTGTGATAATCATTTCTATCAGGGCTCCAGAGGGGATACTGGGAACTACCATTTACTAAATCTCTTTTCCATTTCACAGAGGTTGTTAGAATTTACAATAAAACATTGGAGCATAGAAAATATAAGGAGATATGTATATATATGTATTATATATTACATATTTATTATATATGTATTATATACACATACATGTATATCTTGTACAAAAGCTAACATGGTTTCTTTAAGAAAACTGGTGCTTATTTGGAATAATATGAGAAAAATGAGAACCAGTGGTTTTATAATCTATTTAGATTTTCAATTTTTTTTTATATTGAACACTATTAAAATGCATTGAGTTACCTAGTAATGAGAGGCATGGTCTTCAGTGGACTTGATAGGAATTATAGGATAATGATAAATAAACTTATCTTTTTAGTCTTCTTTTGTAGATGTATAAATAATTTGGAGGAAGCAGTCCATAGTCAAATCCCTAAGTCTATAAATGGTGTAGGCTTTTTACTGCGGTGAGATTCTAACCTAAAATAGATAAACTACAGAAATCTATTTTGGCATGAGAGGGCATAAGAATAGCAAATGAGTCTCTATATAACAAAATCCAGAAAGAAAGTTGCTTATGGAAAAATAATCCCAACTTTACTCATGGAATGGCAAAGTCAGAGACACCAACAATCCAGATAAAGGACTAGGCAATCATTATAAATGTTTTCCTGAGAACACTGGTTCTCTGTGATATCTCAGGGGGAAGAATTCAAAAGCTAGTTATCCTTCAAAGAAAATCAAAGAATAAAGCTCATCTGGATATTGCACAAAGTCATAAACAAGGACACAGGAGAAATGAAGCCCAACGATGAGAATCTGAGAGCATGAAGGGGCTGGCAAACTGTTCAGATTAGAACTTGAAGATAAAATCTTCCACCTGCAAAAATGAGATACTGGCATGAGATGGAACTCTTTCAAATATGAAATAAGTAAGCATATAAGATAGAGGTGGGGAAGTAGTCATTTTAGACACTGGAGAAATAAAATAATTATTATATCCTGAGAGAACAAGCTGCAAGAAAATGAAAACATACTGAAAGTTTTTTGATACCATGGGTTGTGGTCACATAATGACTTTCCTTCTAAGGAAATACAGGGAAAAGTGGCTTTTTATTGGCAGTTCCTTAGTCTTTGGAGTGAGGACAGCCATGGATGACCCCCCTAGTCTCCAAGGGCCTTAGTTACCAACAAAATATGAGGTTGGATATACCATGCTAATTATTACCATGAGGCTGGATATACCATGTTAATTAACAATGTTCTTATTGTTCTTAACGTTGTGTAAAAGTAGCTCTCTTTCTTTTTTTTAATTTTTTAAAATTTTTTATTGTTATGTTAATCACTATACATTACATCATTAGTTTTTGATGTAGTGTTCCATGATTCATTGTTTGTGTATAACACCCAGCGCTCCATGCAGAACGTGCCCTCTCTAATACCCATCTTTCTGATAAAGAAAAAGATTCCCTTATATGAGCCTCAGTCCTCCACTCCTGTCCTTGGGGTATTTTGTGCCTGTCTCCTAGCTGGTTTCTCTCCTATCCTACTGCTTGTCTTTCTTCTCTTGTCTTCCCATTGTGCTTTATTTTCTGTTCCACAGCAGTATATTCTGGGCCTCTTTTATCACTTTCTCTCTCATTTATACTCTCCATAATTTCTTCCATTTCCAGTGTTCTAGCCTTACTGCATCTTCTCTTTCCTCTTATCTCTCTCTCAAGCCTTGTTATTTGATGTTTTGGAAATTCTTAAGAGGAGAAAAGTTGGGGGGAATGGGACTATAGGAAAAGGCAGAGAAAAGGAAGATTTAAAATGAGGAAGGAGGCTTGTAATCTTATGCAATATCTATTGTGTCTGTAACTTTGGGACTATCGGGACACACAACACAATGGCATTCCCACTCCACACTGTTCCAAGTAGGTAGCCAGGTGTTTGGCCATCCTCTTTTGCATTTAGTGGGCTAGAAAGATGTTGAATCAAAGAAGAATATTCATAGCCATCTGAAAAGTTTATTAAAATAACTCCCCCCTGTTCCAGCTACATGTCCCTGTGAGACTAGATTTTCTTCATATATTTGCACTATATGCAACCCAATGCTTCAATAAATGCAACGAAATATCACAACACATTGAATGCAGAAACATATGAGAATTCAGCCCTTTTTCTATTAAGGACATATGCAAAAATATAGAACAATGCCACTTACCTCATTTTTTGTTTTGGAAAATATAATTTTATGAAAATATCTTATTTATATTAAAATGTAATATAATTATGACTATTTAAAAATAAAAATTTTTAAGTTCTTAGTTTTAATTTATAACATAGTAGATAGCTATAATTCCCCCAAAATAAAAGATCCTTGAAGTCCTTGATAGTTTTGAACAGTGTATAATTTCTTCATAAATTATATTTTGTTATATTTTTCATACCATTCAATGAAAACCGTAGTTGGTTTAGTATAGTTTAATGTATCGAGCCATTTTCTTAACTGAGCAATCCTTTATATTTCTCAGAGGTGATCATCAGCTACTGAAAAACCTAATGTATCATTTTGAAATGAAGAGTTTTGAGAAGGTCAGCTTTTCTTTCCAAGAATTTTGTGTATTTTATGGTGAAAAGATAAAAACCCTCTCAGGGAAGTCTGTCAAAATCCTGGATAAACTTCTTTAACATAAATGTTTGAGTTCACAAGTAACTAAAGGACACCTCTAGAGTCTCCAAAAGTAGGAGAAATTGAAAACCAGTGTTATAATCAGGCACTAGCAATTTGGCAGTCCTAGAGGTTTTGCTAGGCTGAGTAATCAAGTGGCTTGGCCTTTAAAGGCTACATGAAGCCCTGGGCACCTGGGAGTTGATAATTTGAATGAAGATGACTCATACAATTACGACCCTTGAAGGACATCATCCACAATGAAAGTGTGAACTTCATTAAAATCTCTCCAGTTGAAAATGGATATGACAAAGGAACTTTGTATCATCCTTGGCTCTGGGTAGAAAAAAAAACACCTCCCTTAAAACATTGTATTCATAGGTCTGCTTTAGGGAAGTTAGGGATTTAAATTCACAAAGTTTTCATGGTCTGGAAAATTAATATAAACTGTGTTTCTCAAAGCGGTAATGTTTCTAAGCCTGGCAGATGCAAACCCAAGACTTTTCTGTAAAGATAAAACATGTTATCATCCTTCTAGGATCCTAATAGATAAAGTCAGTTGAACATGATTTCCCCATTCAAAATTATAAAACATATGAGGAAAACACCCACAATGAGACAAAGTTGCAAAAAAAAGGGGGGGGCAGACATATATTCCTAAAACATTTAGGTGAAAGACTGATAGATGTAAGTCAGATAATGTTTAAAATTGCAGAAGAGGGGCACCTGGGTGGTTCAGTCACTAAGCGTCTGCCTTCTGCTCAGGTCATGATCCCAGGGTCCTGGGATCAAGCCCCGCATTGGGCTCCCTGCTCCTCCATGGGAAGCTTGCTTCTCCCTCCCCGACTCCCTCTGCTTGTGTTCCCTCTCTGGCTGTGTCTCTCTCTGTCAAATAAATAAATAAAATCTTAAAAAGAAATAAAATTGCAGAAGAGATAAAATAAGAAATTAAACACATGAGAAACAAACATTATCCAATAGACCAGGCAGTTTGCAATAATGAACAAATACAAATGTGAGAAATGAAAAATGTAATGGGTGATAAAAAAAAAACCTTAGAAGAAAGTATTCAGTTATAAAGCAGATTGAAAAGAAACGAATGAAGCAGAATATATATCTGGAGAAATTAGTCAGAATGCAACACATGAAAAAGAATTAGGAAATGGGAAAGAGAAAAAAGTAACATGAAACATAAAATGGAAGAACCAACATAAATTTAACAAGACATTGCAAAGGAAGAGAAAAAAAGAATGGGGAAAGACATTATTCATAGCAAGATAAATCAAGAAAATAGGAGGCACAAATAAAAACTATGATACATTAAAAAGAGACAGAACTATACATACAGGAGATTTAATAATATATATTTTATGCCAGTATATTGCAAATTTACACAAAATGGGCAAATTGCTAGGAAAAAGAAGGTATCTTACCAGAGTTGTTTCAAGAAAACATAGGATTATAGGAGGATGGGCATAGAATAATGAAAGTAATTGAAAGAGGAGTTAAAAACTTACAAAGAAAACATAATTTTACAGTTGTGTTCTTTGCATAATTATATGAGTTAATCCTTATCCTATGTACTCTGTTCCATATAATAAAAATGAGGGATACACTGTATGTTATCTGACTGGACTTAAAACCTTTTTTAAAAAGGGAAAATAAATTTCCAATTAATTTTATGAAACTAAGATAATCTTGATACCAAAACTAGAAAAAAGATAATAAAAAATAAAATTATAACTTAGTGCCTATATAACATAAATATAAAAATACTTTAAAAAATTAGTCAGTTGAATCCAGAAATTATATATTACTATACCTACTCACATACACATATTTATTTATATATATTTATATACATATAAATATATATATCATGATATATATATATGTATATATCACAAATTTGGATTTATCTGTGGACTACAAGTTTGTTTTAATAGCAGATAATTCATATAAGCTATCCATTTAATAACTGAATTATTACAGTAATAATTTCAAGGAGAAAAGTCACATAAATATCACAATTAGATGAAGATCAAACATTTACTAAAATTCAATATTCCATATGTGATAATAAACTCTTAGTAAACTAGGAATAAAAGGAGATTTCCGTAACTTAATAAACAGTATCTATTAAATTTTGCAGCATACATAATATTAATTGATGAAAACTTAGAATTTTGTTTTCAGTCAGGAACAAGATAAGTACATCTGTCTTCAGTGACAATTTTTACATTATCAGAGATTCTAGTCAACATAATATAAAAATAAAATTAAAACTAAGGCATACAGCTTAAAAAGGAGAAGCTACAATTGTTTTCCTTCTCAGAAATTATGCATTATACATTTTAAATATTAGAATGTATTTTTAAAAAGTATTTAGATAACAAGAAAGCTTAGCAAAGCTGTTTGATATAAGATTAAGATAAAATGTTAATTACAACTTTCTAATCATGATGTACTTGCTTATATTGGATTAACTCTTCTGCTTATAACAAATATAAATTCTGGAAATTAAAAAAAAAACTTTTTTTGAAGAGAGATGAGAAACAGAAATAATTTAAGCGATCTCAAATTTTCAAGGAACTGCTCTGGGCCAAATTGGCATTTCTGTGGCTTTTTGCCAAAGAGAAGTCCCTGATGCTCTCTGCAGCACCTAGAACTAAATCAGAAAGCTGATTTTCTTGTTGTTAGGGTTAAAGCACCACCCTTTCTAGCTTTCTACAACTTCAGTGGAAGCAGAACTTCCCTAGCCCTACCCAACTCTTGGCACAGCCTTGCCCAGGGGTGAGCAGGTGATTCTCATGCCAGCTCCCACTTACAGCCAGATTGCAGGTGTTGGCAGAAAAATTGCCCATATATATTTTCTTTTTAAAGTTATTTTTAGGTGGGGTTCATTAATATTCATTGCTATTAAGTATTCTATTGTATGAATATATCAAATTTTGCTCATTTTGTTTAGTAGACATTTGGATTGTTCCCATTGGCTAATAAAAATAAGGCAGGCAAGAATGTTTTTGAAGAGGTCTTTTAGTGTGTTCTATTGAGCATGAATTTAGATGTGAAATTGCTGGTCTTCGGGAATATGTACATTCAAATTGAGTAGACGATGCTAAATAGTTTTCCAAAGTCCCTATACCAATCCCTTTTCAACCATATATGATGGATCCACATGTCTCCATTACAAGGCTTTATGATATTTTATAATTCTGGTAAGTAGAGAGGAATCTCACAATTCCAATTCCAATTTTCCCACTAATTAATATGGAGAAGAGCCTCTTCATAAGTGCATCGGTCCCTTGACCTTTCTAAGTTTTTAAAGTGGCAGTTAACATCTCGCTCCCATTTTTCTATTGGTTTGTCTATATTTGTCTTTCTAGTCATTTTACATATTACTAGTCCTGTTATAGCAAATACCTTCTCCCACCTTTGTGTCACTCTCTTAATGGCATATATTGGTGAACAACATTTTAATATAGTGATACTTGTCCATATTTTTTTGTGTCCTGTTTTAAAAATGTTCCTCTACACTCAAAGTCCTCAAGAGATTTCCCCTTTGGGGCGCCTGGGTGGCTCCATTGGTTAAGCGACTGCCTTCGGCTCAGGTCAAGATCCTGGAGTCCCGGGATCGAGTCCCGCATCGGGCTCCCTGCTCGGCAGGGAGTCTGCTTCTCCCTCTGACCCTCCCCACTCTCATGTGCTCTCTCTCATTCTCTCTCACAAATAAATAAATAAAATCTTTAAAAAAAAAAGAGAGAGATTTTCCCCTTCAAGAATGGCTTGGCTATTTTTGGCCCTTGGCATTTGTGCACAAATTTCAACTCACCTTGTTAAATTACATTTTAAAATATCTTCTGAGGGGTGTCTGGGTAGCTCAGCTGGTTAAGTGTCCAACTCTTGGTTTTGGCTCAGGTCGTGCTCTCAGGGTCCTGAAATGGAGCTCCACAATGGGCTCCATGCTGGGCATGGAGTCTGCCTAAGATTCTCCCTCTCCCTCTGACCCTCCCCCCCAACTCATGCGTGCACAAGCGTACATGTGGTCTCTCTCTCAAAATAAATAAATAAATAAATAAATAAATAAATAAATAAATAAATAAATATCTCCTGATATTTTTATTGGATGGTTTTAATAATTTTTTCCTTTGATTTTAAGGAAGTTTACTATGATGACTCTACATATGATATTCTTTATATTTATCCTATGTTGTGTCTGTTGTGCTTCTTAAATATGTGGCTATAGATTTTTCATCAATTTTTGCAATTTTTTTTAACCATTATCTCTTCAAATATTGATTCTTTCCCAATTTTATCTTGTTTCCTTCTGGAGCATCAATTGCATGTATGTTATGACTTTTCACTATGTCTCCATGTGTCTCTTAATCTATTTTTCCATAATATTCCCTTGGTGCTTCAGTTCACTAGGCCTCCTCTCTTCTGTGTTAACCAGCTTTAAATTTATCTACTAAGTTCTAAAATTTAATTATTGTATATTTCAGTTATAAAATTTCCTTTAGATATCTTTTTATGGATTTAAATTTTCTGGTAAAATTCTTTATCTTTTCTTTCATTTTTCTAAAATATCTTACAGTTATTGTCTGAAAATGCCAATATATGTATTTCCTGTGTGTTTATTTCTACTTTTTAACCTGTTGGTTTCTGCTCATTTGAATGTATTTCTCAGTGTATGTTTTATTTTTATACAGTATTTTTATTGAATGTACATACAGTAATTTTGTTGAATGCAGGCTATTTTATATGAAAATTTCTAGAAATAATTTAAGTAGCAGAATGATGCTATCTTTCTCTATAAAGAATTTACTTTTGCTTTTATCATTTAAGGAATGTGGGGCAGATTACCTTTATACAGTCTAGGTTTAAATTGATTTGAATCTGGGCTTCAGTTTGTAAATTCTGTTCTATTATTGGTTAGCAATCACTCATAAAATGCACCTCTTCAGTCATCCAATTGGAAACCAAAGTTTCTACCAGGTCTCCTTCGCCTTGGAGAGCTTGATACTCTTTTTTTTTTTTTTCCTCCCTTCTGCCCTCCCTAGCTCTATGAGACTGCCTAAAACTTTGCTTAGTTCTTGCCCTCTTGGTCACTTTCCACCTGGTCGACCCTCCAGTCTACTTTTATTACACTCATCCTCTTGGAATCTGGAGAGATACTTGTGATTTAACAAATGCTTTGAGGCAAAAAGCTATGCCAGATGTTGGTTTCATTTCAGCCCCTGTCTTCTCTCTCTGATCTCAGCCTTAGTTAGGTTTTCATGAGTTTATAAGCTCTTCAAGCTCTTCCAACTTTTCTGTGTTTTTGTTTTGTTTTGTTTGAGAAACTTATTATAGTAATAGGAACTTAAACAATTAGGCAAAACTGGGAAATGATTCCAAAGGGAGAAATTAGAGAACAAGAGACAAATCACGGACTAGTTCTCCTGAAGCCAGGGGCTTCCAATGACTAGCATGAAAACAAAAAGGAGTGTTGGTGGAGAGGCCTATTGAAGGCTGTGGCTTCTGAATCTGTTGGGGAGCTTGGGAACATGACTGGCCAGGGCTAGCTATATGAAGAGGAGCTAAATGTAGTGGGAAAAAGAAAAGGCAAGGTGGAAATCATGGACATCTCTGCATCTATTTCTCAACGTATCTACTCATGACAATTTTCAAAGTAAATGGGAGCTGCTTCCAAATATCATGCAAATTTCTCTTTGGCCAACTCTAACTGGAACTATAAAAGGAAAGGGACTCTGGGAAACAGGTCTAGCCTAGTCAAGTTGACAGAGTATAAAGCTGCCAGAGTTATAACAATTTACCCACAAGGAAACAGATAGCCAGTAAACATACTAAAAGATGCTGAACTTCTCATTTACTGAGAAAAGTGCAACTTGAAAACACAATGAGATACTCTTTCCCATGCATCTGATTTGATAAAATTAAAAGTGTTAATGAAGATCATGTATTCCTGGCAGAATGTAAGTTGGTTCAGCCATATTAACAAGCAATTTGGAATATCAAATAGAATTAAAGATGTACATACCTTCTAACCCAGTGATTCTACCACTAGATATACACTATTCACATGTATACACAAAGGAAGCTAACCAAAATGCTCATAGCAGCATTGGTTTAGTAACAACAACAGCAAAAAATCATCATAATCATCATCATCATCAATAAAAAAATTAAAATAAGAAAGAAAGAAGAAAGAAAAAGAGAAAATTAAATGTCTTCTAGTGGAACTCTACATAAACATCTATTTATTCATACAACAACAAAACCATATGGCAGTTAAAATGAAAGAACTCAAACTACATATATATGGGCATGAATAGAACTTAAAAACAATATTGAGAAAGCAAACTGCTAAAGAATATATAGAGTATAATAGCATTTCTAAAATTTTTAAAATATGCAAAATACAATATCTATTTATGGAATTCATACGTATGTAGTAGAAATACAAAACATGCTGCAGCATGATACAAAATCCAGGGGAATGCAATAAGAGACAGTTCACAGGAGGCTTCAATTGTAATGATTTATTTCTTATGCTTAATGTTGGCTGCATGGGTGCTGATTTTATTCTCCCTACGCTTTTCTGTCCCTCTAAATTTATTTCTTAATCACTAAAAAGAGAAACTTGATTTTGCCAAGTATATTTCATCCCACCTGCTCATAAAAGTAGTCAGTTATCCTTACCTACTCCACTGGCCAACATCTTCCACACCTCAATTCTTTTCCCTCTTTATTCAAAGACTTGTCTGTCTTTTTATGTAAAATTAATCATAGTTGTTAGATATTTTTTAAGGCCTGGTTAAGGCTCAGCTCTATTCTTTTTAAGTTAGGTAATACCATCTCTGTTTGTGACTTTTACATTGTTAAATAAATTTGGTTCCATTTGATATATTTTTCTTTACTCAGGTAGTATGTTATTTTGGAATTGATTTAAATAAAAAGAAAGGGCCATTTACTCAAAAGGATTTAGAGGATTTATACTTTATATTAAAAATTTGAGAATATTTGTTCACCGGTGACTGGGAAAGCAGAGCAACTCGGCAGGCCTGCTCCACTTGATAGAGTCCATTGGACAAGGGGCCTGTGATATAAGAGGAGGACCAAACACGGGGTGTCCAGACTTTGGAAGCTAATAGAATGGAAAAGAAGAAACAAAGGAGTAAGCAAGATGGTAGAATGTTGTGGATTATGTGAAATGCTCCTTGCTCAGAATGCCTCAAATATTCAGTTAGTTCACTAAATCATAAAATGCTGACAGATTGAAATTTTGAGGAAGTAGTAAAGGAGGGGATATTCACCTCAGGGTTTGACATGGCAAAGAACTAGAATACCACACATGGACAAGTGCACAGAGGCATGGAGAAATATGAAAAAAACACGCAAGGCAGCACACAAATTTTAAAGAGAGCTTGGAGCTGCTATGAGAACTCCAGCTCGAAACCAGGCCATGTTTACTCAGATATCCAATGGCCAGTGGTCACCACTGTTAATATCTCTATTACATTAACAAATACTTAAAACAGGACCTGTTTTCATTCCCTTCAATGAAGTTTGTAAACAAAATTGAAACACAGTGCTTATTTTCAGAGCAACCAATTTCAAATTCAAATCCAAAGTTGAATGAACAAAGACAACCTTCACTAAAGGAAAGGATACCCAAATGTGATACATTCATGCAATGTGATGCTTTCATGTGATAAAATTGAAAGAGCTATCAAAATATGCAAGGACATGAATGAATCAAATGTTACATTTAATTGCATAGAGTCTGTTTATGCCTTAATTGAAGAAAAGTGGTAATATTTTCTTAGAGAAAAATGTGAATTAAAGACAAATTCACATATCAATTTCATTTATACATCTAGATATGTACTGAAAGTGACTCAATGCCTTTTGGCAAATAGACATATGTTTTTGCCTCTCTCCTTAAAACAATGTAAACAGTAATGCTTGCATGATTCCTGATCAAGGTAACAATCTGTAAATAAAGCATGTAATACTTGAGAAGACCTGTTTACTAAACATTTTTTTACTCTTCACACTTACAATATCTCAACATTAAGCGTGTGCATTGATGATCATTTTTATGGAAACAATTTCTTTGCCTTCTTATATTCTATTTCTTGTGAACTATTTAATCAATAAAAATAATTCTACTTTATTTTAAACTTTAAAAGTACCTGTATTAGAAAAAGAACTATGAGTTACAGAATAAGTAAAATTTCTTTAATGTCAAATAATAAGAACTGTACTATACTAAAAATATGATTTTATTGTTATTAAGTAGCAACATTTTAGTGATTTTTGTTTTCATACATAATATGTGTTCCTTTTTAATTCCTTGCTGGTATGAAAACTGTCTCAAACTATATTATGCCAGTGGTGGTTTTCAGTGAGAGAATGAGACAAGTGAAGCTGAAAATTCTTGGTTTTAATGACTCTTTTACCCAAACAATAGAAATGTATATCTTCTATCAGGAATTTCATTGAAGGTAAAAGCCAGAACAAGCCTCCTTAGTTTTAGTATTTAGTGGAAGGCTCTGGACTCAAGACTTTGTGATTTAAAACCACTGCTTGGGTAAGCTGCTTACCTTCTTTGTACCTCAAATTCTTTATCTCTAACAGGACAATGTAGCCATACTTCTTTCATAGGAGTGTTCAGAGGACTGAATTAGATGAGGTATGTAGTGCTCCCAACATAATGCTGCACATATATTAAAATTGAATAATTGCTAGCTCTTCTTATTCTTAAATGACATAGGCCATCACAGATGATGAAGGTATAAATATAAATATATATGCATATATACATCTCACTGTTTGTGTTAAGGAGGCAACCCAGACCAACAAGGTCCAGTGCTGGCTTGCTGACCAGATGCTTTGTGACTTGGTGAATTCAGCTTCTCCACATCTTCTCATTTTCCCCATTTGTAAAATGAGAGTTTACACAAGAGAGGATTTTGATGATTCTAATCCAGTCCTGATAGTTGATGATTCTTTTTTCAGAGTACACCTATAGTATCAAATGGGAATATGTGGTCTCACAGATTAAAGTTATTCTCAAGAGAGAAAAACAAAAAACTGAAAAGAGACTTTCTCTTGCCAAATTGAATGAGCAATAAGAACTCAGCAATAGATTTTAATATTATTGAAAAAGAGTTGTTATGGACTGAATGTTTGTTTTCTCCAAAGTCCAATTTGTTGGAATCCTAACCACCAACATAATGGTATTAGGAGGTGGGGTCTTTGGAAGGTGACTAGGCCATAAGGCTAGAGCCATCATGAATAGGATTAGTCCCTCTTTAAGAAGACACACTAGAGCTTGCTCCCTCTCTCTGCTCTTTATCATAAGAGGATACAAGGAGAAGACTGCCATTTGTAAACCAGAAAGCAAGTCCTAACCAGACACTCGGTCCTCTGGCACCTTGACCTTGGACTTCCTAGCTTCAGAACTGTGGGAAATAAATGTTTGTTGCTTAAGCCATCCAGTCCATGATGTTCTGTTATAGTAGCCCAAACTAGGACAAAAGTGAATTCTCCCAATCTATTCACTCTTCAGCCACTCATTTATGTAAGATTAATGAATACCTACTGTGTGCTCAGCATTGTAGGAGGTGCTAGCAATACAGAAATAATTATTAGCCCTCTGTTTATTCAGTGGGATAGTCATGCAATTACAGTCATTGTGGAAAAAAAAAAGACTACATCATATGTGATATGGTAATATAGGCCATCCACATACCTCTAGAGGAGGTGCTAAGGAAGCAAGCCCTCATCTGGAGATGGAGAATTTTATTTCTAGATTATATATCTTTTATATATTGTCTCTCAGTTTTTGTCTTTTGTAAAATAGGGATAATTTTAGCAGCCACTTTATAGAATGAGAATTTATTTATTTATTTATTTTTTATTTTTTTATTTTTTAAAGATTTTTTTATTTATTTATTTGAGAGAGAGAGAGAATGAGAGACAGAGAGCATGAGAGGAGGAGGGTCAGAGGGAGAAGCAGATTCCCCGCCGAGCAGGGAGCCCGATGCGGGACTCGATCCCGGGACTCCAGGATCATGACCTGAGCCGAAGGCAGTCGCTCAACCAACTGAGCCACCCAGGTGCCCATGAGAATTTAATAATATAATACAGGTAAAGTGATTAGTGAGTTCTCAATAAATATTAGATATTTTTAATTTAGAAAGTTGATAATATATTTTAGTGGTTAAGAGCTTTGTTTTTGGAGTTGAACAGATCCTTTTTGAATATCAGCTTTGCTGTTTCCTATCTGTGTGTCCTCAGGATATTCCTTAACCTTTACATATATCCTCATTTATACGGTGAGAATTATGAGCGTTCTTCTTTGCTTTGCTAAGGTGATAAAACTATAAAATGCATGTAATATACTTGTTAAATGCTAGTCTATTTTTAGTGCTTAATAAATGCTAGCTATTTTAAAATAAAGGATTAAAGATAACAAAAAATGTGCTGTCATTAACAACATGTACACATATGAATCATATTACAGAACATCTTAGATCAGGTATCTTAGAGGTAGAACCCAAGACGGGGCTTCTTGCTCCAGTGGTTTATTGGGGAAGTGCTCTCAGCGGAGCAAAGGGAAGGAAACTGGATAGGGTAATGTGTAACAAACTAATCAAGAATGTAGTCTTAGTTAGACACTAGCTTCAGTCTGATCCCTTGGGAAAATTTTAAAGCACAAGTTGCACAACAGAGTTAATCCCACATCGTGGTAAGTGAGCCAGCTATTGCACTGCTGTGTCAGTTTGACATTGGTTGACTTCTTGAGGGAAGAGAGAGAAGAAGCATCCCCCTAAGAAAGAAGCTCCTTATCAGCCAAGAGTGATTCTCTGGAGAAAGGGCAATGGTGAATTATTATTAGTCAACAATCCAGTAACAGGGTTATGGGTACAGATGGGTAAAGGCAACCTCAGTTGGATGCCAACAGCATGCACTATACAGCAGAAAGTGAAGCTATATGTAAAAGGTCTAGAGGTACTATCGTTATCAAAATTGATGGTTTAATAGTTTAGCTTTCTGGAAGTTTTTCTTGATTTGTCAAAGTAATATGTTGGATGTCTTCTGTTTGACCCTCTGGAGTTATTCTATATTGTTCTCTGCTTTGAGCTGTTATCTCCCGGAAGCTGAAATGTATGAACTGCATCAAATATTCTCTTATCTTTGGCTTTTGATTGGCTCTGGCCAGTGGCATCACTGGAAGAAGAATTATGAGCCAGAAGGACCCCCTCATATGGGATTTGTGTGTGCCTGCTCTGAAGGTCACAGGACCTTCAAGGAGCCCATGTCTCAGGGTTTGGTAATTACTCCTTCTTCTTGTCAATGAAAGAGTAGTAAGAATGCTTTGCTGTTACTAGCTTCATGATAGAGCGTATATCCTGCCTATGCTATTGTAAAACATTTCCTTATTCAACTTCCTTCAAAGTACTCAAATTAAATCTGCTATCTGTTTCTTAAAGTGACCCTGAATAACGTAAGCGGTATATCACATCATTACCAAAATGAATATTTTCCTTAAACTAAATTCTAGACACAATTTACTTGCATGAATAAATTCTCACTTAAAATACATAGAAAGTGATAGACTGATTATGTGGAATGTTTTTTTATATGGCGTTTCTCTGGAAACCTTTCATAACACTGAATTAATACTGAATTAAAATTCATCAAAGTTATTACTATAGAAAATTAAAATAATATATCCCAAGAAATTAGCACATTCATAGTAGCCTTATTACCTTATGCTTGTGTGCAAATGAGCATCAGCCTGAAGATACTGGCATTCTCAGAAAATCAGAGTCAAATTCTGAGTCAATTAATTTTTCTTCAAAAGGACACAGGTTTACCAAAAAATTTCAAACATCCAGTTTTTAAAAATCTAAAGAAATCCATACAATACCTCTTCCCCGAAAATATTAAGCAATTTTGACGAAAATTAAAGACCTAAATATGTGGGAAAACATACCATGTTCATAGATTGGAAGGCTCAGTATTGTAAAGATTTTGCAAAAATTAATCTAAAAATAGAATGCAATCCTAATTAAAATCCCAATGGATCTTTTTGTAGAAATGTATATTAAAATGCAAATATCCAAGGCAACCTTGAAGAAGGACAAAGTGGAGCCACCTGCTCTATTTAATATAAAAATAATTACAGAGCTACAATAATAAAGTGCAGTATTGATGTAAGGACAGATAAACTAAAGGATCAGAATAGAGTTCAGAAATAGACCCAAATATCTGGATACTTGATTTATGTCTAATGTGGCACTACAGAACAATGGCAAAGCACAGTCTTTTTAATAAATGGTGTTATGTTAATTAGATATCCATATGAAAAAAATAAAGCTTAACTACTACATTACACAATAAATAAATAAAAATCAATTCCAGATGGCTAACAGAACAAAATGTGAAATGTAACAGAAGGAAGTATCTAAAAGATAACATGGAGATTATATTTTAAATGTGAGGTTAGTGAAGATTTCTGAAAACATAAAGTGTGCTGACCATAAGAGAAAGGATTGACAAATTGGAGTACCTTAAAATAAAGGAGCAAATAAAATAAAAAGAGCAAAAAGGCAGGGGCGCCTGGGTGGCTCAGTTGGTTGAGTTTCTGACTCTTGATTTCAGCTCAGGTCATGATCTCAGGGTTGTGAGACCGAGCCATGTTGGGCTCCGTGCAGAGTTCAGAGTCTGCTTGGGATTCTCTCTTTCTCTCCCCTCCTCCCCTGGCTCTCTCTCTCTCTCTCTCTGTCTCTCAAGTAAATATATAAATAAATAACCTTTCTAGAAAATCCAGTCTCTTTTGACAATGTTCCCTCTTAGCAACATGTGTATACATTTATGTGCTGCCCAATATATTAGTTGTGTTACCCAATATATTCTCTACACTGCTTTAATGGGTCTATTCATAGGTAAAAGAAAAAGAAAGGAAATGGGTATTTTGGAGCACATGTACTATGTAAAAAAGAACACTAGGTGCTTTACATGTTTGTCTTCTTTCATCATCAGAATACCATGCTAGTTATTATTGTTCACATTTTTCAGATTAAGAAGTTGAGAATCAGAAATGTTAAGTAACCTGCCTAAGTCATAGATCCAAAGGATATATTTCCAAGAGCATAGCTAGTACAACCACATAGCTAGTCTGATTTCATATCTAATCGTTTAGCTCCATAGACTATGTACACTGGACATGAAACAGTTTGACATGGGAAAGGGCTGAACTTCACTGTGTGGCTTTAGTGTCAAAAGACCTGCACTTGGGCCATAACTCCATCACTTACTACCTGTGGAACACTGGAACATGATCCTTAAACATTCTGAGCCTTGGTTTCCTTGTTCCTAAACAGAAAACTAGAGAGGTTGTTGGTGCCCCTCCCAGACCCCCTTGACCATCCAGAGCACCCATTCCCCATAAGCTGTGAGTGCTGACTGACAGTGGCCCTCTTCTCCAGAGAATTGCCCCCAGAGTACTGGTCACACAGGAACTACCACCTGCCCCAGAGACCTTGGCTCATGTGCGTCCAAAAGGCCATCTCCCTGCAACATGTCTCATTCTGTTGTGTGGTTCGGGCTCAGAGCTTTTCAGTGGAATTAGCCTGAAGCTAATGACCGGTTAAGACTTCTCTCTTGCTTAGGATTTATTTCCTGTCCTTCCTGCTTCCCTTAATCTTCTTTCTCTTCAGGGCACTTTTTCACTAAATCATTTGAAAAGGATCTCTATCTCAGGTTTTGCTCTTAGATAAACTTAGATGGACAAAAATACCCACTCAAATGGTATGAGAAAATAAACGTATAAGAGATAATTCTGTTAACTGTACTATTAAAGTTTGGTATTAGTAACATGTAGAATTATAAAACAAGTAAAAAAGTTTATTTTTATTCCTTTTCCCTCGAATATCAAAAACTACCACCTTTCAGGTACCTAGTATACTTGGTTCTCTCTCACATGTTCAAATAAGGAATTAGTGAATGCTTTTATACCTTGGTCATTCAGCTAATCAAAGTGTTGTGGTCGTAAGGTATTGAGGTGTTCAAGAGTATGAAAAGGAAAAAAATGTGTTTGGTCAGCTTAACTTGACCACAGTGACTTAGTCTGGATGAATACATTTTGGTAATCTAGAGGTATCCGATATTTTTGCTTGGGCATCTCCTAAAATAATTTTTAAACATTATATTTTCAGTTGTAAGGTAAAACTTTATATTGATGCTTTAATAGCTGCACATGATTGTAAGTTCTAGCAAATTGTATATTGTATTTGTGTGTTAAATGTTTTCTATTAAACCATTAGAGTGGCAAATTTAACTTATTTAGAGAAAAAATATCTACCAAAGAATTTAATTGGCAAAATCAGTTCTTAATTCTGAAACCAATAATCTAAATTAGGCTTTCTGTGAGGAAAAAAAAAATCCAAAACCTGATTTTGTTTTTCAATCACAATAAACGTGTAAATATGCATCCCCACTATCATCTAACTTCTGAATGTGAAGACATAAGTAATACATGGTTTTCGGAGATAGATAAAGTGACAGGAGCCTACCCATGAGTCTCTCACCTAGGTAAGACAGAATACTTTCCTCTGATATTTTCGCTCATGCCTTTCTAGCTTTACCATGTGATGCTCCCTCAGCATCACTTTTCAAATTGTTTCTTAGTTTGGCACTCAAGAGGTTTCATACTTTGGAATAACTACCATACTGATTTCAGATGAATGAGCAGAGCATGAGAGACTGTAAAGAGAGGTGGGGCAAAGGAGAAGGGGCAGATCCCAGATTACCTGACAGATCAACTTTTTTTTTTCTTTTATTTTTATTATGTTATGTTAGTCACCATACAGTACGTCATTAGTTTTTTGATGTAGTGTTCCATGATTCATTGTTTCTGTATAATACCCAGTGCTCCATGCAATACATACCCTCATTCATACCCAACACCGGGCTAACCCATTCCATCACCCCTCTCCCCTCTAAAACCCTCAGTTTGTTTCTCAGAGTCCATAGTCTCTCATGGTTCATCTCCCTCTCCGATTCCCCCCCCTTCATTTTTCCCTTCCTTCTAATGTCCTCCATGCTATTCCTTATATTCCACAAATAAGTGAAACCATATGGTAATTGACTTTCTCTGCTTGACTTATTTCACTTAGCATGATCTTCTCCAGTCCCATCCATGTTGATGCAAAAGTTGGGTGTTCATCCCTTCTGATGGCTGAGTAATATTTCATTTTATATATGGACCACATCTTCTTTATGCATTCGTCTGTTGAAGGGCATCTCGGCTCTTTCCACAGTTTGGCTATTGTGGACATTGCTGCTATGAACATTAGGGTGCACATGGCCCTTCTTTTCACTACATCTGTGCCTTTGAGGTAAATACCCAGTAGTGCAATTGCTGAGTCATAGGGTAGCTCTATTTTTAATTTTTTGAGGAAACTCCACACTGTTTTCCAAAGTGGCTGTACCAACTTGCATTCCCACCAATGGTGTAAGAGGATTCCCCTTTCTCCACAACGCCTCCAACATTTGTTGTTTCTTTCCTTGTCAATTTTTGCCATTCTAACTGGGGTAAGGTGGTATCTCGATGTGGTTTTGCTTTGAATTTCCTTGATGGCTAATGATGCTGAACATTTTTTCATGTGTCTGTTAGCCATTTGTATGTCTTCTTTGGAGAAGTGTCTGTTCATGTCTTCTGCCCATTTTTTGACTTGATTATTTGTTTTTGGGATATTGAGTTTGAGAAGTTCTTTATAGATCTTGGATATCAGCTCTTTGTCTGTAGTGTCATTTGCAAAAATCATCTCCCATTCCGTGGGTTGCCTCTTTGTTTTATTGGCTGTTTCCTTTGCTGTGCAGAAGCTTTTCATCTTGATGAAGTCCCAAAAGTTCATTTTCGCTTTTGTTTCCCTTGCCTTTGGAGACGTGTCTTGAAAGAAGTTGCTGTGGCCAATGTCGAAGAGGTTACTGCCTATGTTCTCCTCTAGGATTTTGATGGATTCCTGTCTCACATTGAGGTCTTTTATCCATTTTGAGTATATCTTTGCGTATGGTGTAAAAGAATGGTCGAGTTTCATTCTTCTGTATATAGTTGTTCAGTTTTCCCAGCACCATTTTTTGAAGAGACTGTCTTTTTTCCATTGCATATTTTTTCCTGCTTTGTTAAAGATTATTTGACCCTAGAGTTGAGGGTCCATATCTGGGCTCTCTATTCTGTTCCATTGGTCAACTTTAAGAAAAAGTAAGTATGAACTTTGAGGATCTGGAAAATGGTCCTCTAAAAAGTGTTCCCATCTGGTAACTTCTGGAAAGTCTTCTTATCTCCCTGGGTTATGCATTTTGCCACCTTAGCCTCTGGACCACCCCACATTCATCCAGATGTCTGGAGATAAGGGATGCCCTCTGGTCTCTACTCAGGATTCCTCCCAGGCAAAGTCCATAGCTCAGAAAATTTGTTACTGTTAGTTTCTCGTTCTTATTTATTACTCTTTGGTTGCATATAACTAAATTTCAACCCAACTTCAGCACAAAATGGGAATGAATGCTAAGAATATATTGGGCTCTCAGGGCCCCAAGAACCATCATGCAGCTGGGCCTCAGGGACATGGTGGAGTCAGGGAAGGGAATACTAGCAGCCTTTCTGCTGTCTTTCAGCTCTGCTCTTCTCTGCATGCCTATGTCTTTCTTTCTTTCTTTCTTTCTTTCTTTCTTTCTTTCTTTCTTTCTTTCTTTCTGTAGAAACCCTTTTTCTGCTTTCCTGATAGGATAGAATGATATAGCTGCTAAAATTACCTTTGTATAAATACCACCTGTATTCTAGAGAAAGACTGAATCCAAAATTCTCCAAATAAAGGAATCTGATGGGGGAAGATGGCATCATGTACCCCATCTTCATCCATAGAACTATGGCCCCATAATTCATGTAGAAGATGGGATGAGTCAGGTTTGAGATGTGGCTTCTAAATAGATAAAACAGCCAGCATACACCAAATGCTTTCCAAGGCTGGGCAGAGGACCTAGTCACAAATACCCAGGACAGATCTCAGTTCTGAGCTGAGTCAATGTGTTTCCTCTCTTAGGAATATTTTCACATTAGTCTATCCATAAAGGGACTACATTCTATGTTCTGAGATTTAAGAATTTCGTACAATAGAAGGGACATTATTTGAGGATTGGAAATGGTGCAGGAGTGAGATCATCTGCCCATGAAATCATATCACATTAATTCCTAGGATGGTGTGGAGGTGGGAAAAGGAGACTAATTTGAAGCGGTAAAAGAAGAGGTAAAATTTTTTTAACTGCGTACCTTCAAAGAAGTGTTTTAATTGTTTTCCTAATACCATCCCTCTATCCATGAGGTTTATGATCCTGACCAGCAGATTCACCTTATCCACCCAAATCCTCTCCAAACCTTTTCCACTTCCATGTACAACAGCTCCCTGCATGCTTTCACCTACATCTCTGTCCCAGTGCTGTCCTCAGTCTTCCCCAGCACCTTCCCTGAATGTGAAGAGAGCCGGGAGGGCCTAGGAATTTGCATCTCCACCCACTGACTTGTGTGGGTAAATACACTCAGCTCCCTGGTACCTGCTGGGAACAGTTTGGAGGCGTGACTTACAAGTCTGCAGAGGTCCCCTGCAGGAGTTAGTCAAAGTTACCATCCCTGGGTCTTGGTTTGACATCTCACCCTTGCCTTGTTTCCTTCCCTTACCTGTCACTTGCCCTACTTTCCTTTGGTTTTTTCCTTGGGACACTCTTTAATAAATCACTTTTTGAATCTTCAACTCAGGGTCTACATCTGGGTACCCCAACCTTAGGCAACTGACGATCCATTAGAAATTACCTGGAAATGTGGTATATTTGGGAGAATAGAAATTCTTTATCCAGGCCACGAGTGAGAAAAGCAAAGTGAATTTTTACCCTAGAAAATTAAAACAGAAATTTTATCTCTTAGTCAATATACGACGTGTTCCTATGTGATGTGTATGTGGGTGTGTATGCACTTGCATGCATGCATGTGTAAGAGACAGAGACAGCCAGAGAGACAGAAAGATATGGATGCATAAATATTAATGATATTTAGAATAACTGCTGACCTTGAATCAGAAAAAAATGACACATTGTGAGTATCAGTAGGGGTTTGAAAGAGAACCTGAAAATATACATGTATATATCATATATATATATGAAATTATATGCATATATATAACTTTATGTGTTATGTACGTATAAAGAGATTTAAGGAATTGGCTCACACACTCATAGGCTGTTGAGTCTGAAATCCGTAGGGCAGACTGGCTGGCTGGAAACTCAGGCAAGAGCCAACGCTACAGAGTTGAGCAGAATTCCTCCTCCGGGAGACCTCAGTTTTTGCTCTTAAGGCCTTTAAACTGATAGCATGAGGCCCACCCATATTATCAAGGGTCATCTCCTTACATCAAGTCAATTGTAGATGTAAACCATGTCTACAAAACACCTTCACAGCAACATCTAGACTAGGGTTTGGTTAAATAACTGGATATTATGGCCTAGTCAGGTTGACACAAAAGACTACCTATCACACTGTAGGACTAACAAAGTAAGAAGAGAAAAAAAAAATTTTTTTTTCTGTGTCAGAACAGTACCAGAACAAAGCATCCGCAGAAACTGCTTAACATTTATGCAGTACAATAAATTTGCATATTATTAAACTGATCATATTAACTTTTTACAAAAGGCAGTGACTCATAAACAACCCTATATATGATATATATCTATGTATAGATACATTCATATTTCCAGGTAATCTGCTCACATCTTTGAAAATCAGAAAAGAACTCAGTGCTTCTAGATGTGCCTAAGACACATTAAAAAGGCATTCTTTGGCGGCACCTGTGTGGTTCAGTCAGTTAAGCATCTGCCTTCGGCTCAGGTTGTGATCCCGGGGTCTTGGGATCGAGCCCCACATTGGGCTCTCCGCTCAGCAGAGAATCTGCTTCTCCCCCTCCCTCTGCCTGCCACTCTGCCTAGTTGTGCTCTCTCTCTGTCAGATAAATAAAATATTAAAAAAAAGAAGGCATTCTTTTTCAAGTCCAGTTTGTATAGTATTAGTAACTGTCCATTCTTGTCCAACGCTGCCCATCTACAGAGGCACGGGAGTGTGGAGTATGAGGGAGGAACTAAGCCTTGGCCTAAGAGGGAGCTGGGGAGGTTACACGAAGTGGTGGTGATACCAGGACTCTGCTGTGGGACTGCAGGCCCAGGGAAGATGTAGTAATATCAAAACCGGTCCAAGTGGAGTGTATCCCATTCAGTCCAGTACAGGCCATGCAACAGGGACAGAAGGAGAGTTTCAATACAAGAAGCAGATCAGGATCCATAGTCATTCAGGAGTATCTTGGCATGTAAGACAGAAATAAGACACGGGCCTTCCTCGTTGAGTGTCAAACAGCAACCTGGAGGTCCCACAGGGTTGGATGGATTATTTAGAAATGCTGATTGGCATTATTACTCTTTATAAATATTTGATCTCCCTCTACTATTGGATATGTGGGAGGATCACATACTTCTGTCCCTCTTGAAATTAGGTGTGGCCAAATGAGGAGCTCAGGCCAATGAAATGTGAGTATAATCATGTGTGAGTGTCACTTCCAGGCTAAAGCTCTTGATTGCTGGAGCTCAGCTCTCCAGGGCTGTCCTTCCGCCCCCCAAGCTCCCCCCCGCCAGGTTACCATGAAAGCACGTGCTGATAGGGTGTCCTCTGACAGACTGAAGCAGGCTGGAATGCTGAGTCAGCACCCAGAGAATGGCTGCCCCAAGGGGTGGCTCAGACCTGCAGATGACTTCAAACTTTGTTAAGCTACTGAGATTTTTCCATTTTTCCTGCAACATACCCTATAACCTGCCTGATGGTGACATGAAAACAGGCATAGAGAATATTTAGTGAAATAGCTCCAAAACTTACCAAGACTCCCCAATCTCTCTCTCTCTCTTTACATCTACTGTTTTGCTCTCTTTATTTTTGGCATTGGATGTGCTATAGAAACAACTGGGATGGACAAGGATGGGAGCATTTTATAGTCATTTTTTGAATGAAGAAGAGGATTTCTGTAAGCCCCAGAATCAGAAGGTGTTAACTCGAAAACTTACAGAGACATAGACTAACAATCTTAGCTGCTCTTTGTATCTTCCGTATGATTTAGTGATGGGTCTTTGGGTTGTAAGGAACATAACTCTCAAACCATCTCTAGAAAACAGGGTTTATTGTAAGGACAATGAGGGGTCTCATAAATCCAGAAAAAAATTTAAACAACCAGGCCTTAGGAAGGACAAAAAAGAAAACAGATTTAGGATTGTCTCTCTTTCCCCCCTCCTTCCCCCACCCCCTTTCTCTCCTCTTTTCACCCTTGCTGAATCTGACCTCTGGTCCCTCTGGCCCAAATGGCTTCATGTGTTTATTCACCTGGCACATGAGTCATTTGCTGGTGGGCCATCTCAGTCCCAGCCTGCATGATCTTTCATTCAAACAACCACCACCAACTTTCTTCTGAATTTTAAAGCCCAGCTCTTCCCAGAGGGTATCTGATTAGCCTAGCTCACTTTTGCCAGTTAGGTCAGGGAAGTTAAAGGTCACTGGTCCTTAGGTATCTTTTAGTTAAATGTTCGACCACCTTGGTCCAATCTTCTATGATAGCAGCAGGTGAACCCATGTCCTGATGCTCACTCAGCAGGTTCTATGGCTGGGCATTTTTAAAGATGGGTATGGGTGGGGCAGGTACCCTAAAGCATATCTAGCACAATTTCCCTATCTAGCTTTCTTTGTGCTGGACATCAGGGACACCCTGAAAGAGAGAGAAAAAAATACCTCTTTTGAGGGACTGCTTCTAAACAACCCACACCCTGCTCACTTCCTCCCTGAAAATTGCTAATGTCTGGCCTAACTTATCACCAGGGAATAGCTTAGATGTTGCAAACAATAGAACTCTTTGTGTATTTGGAGAAAGAGGAGCTGTGAGTAATATTGTGCCCTCCCCTGGATTTACACACATAATTATTCTTACAGTGGGGACATGTGACAGACATGCCTCATGCTAAAACTCAACTCCTGAATTCCCATTCCATTTCTCATCTTCAGGGCGTGAGTCAACTCTTTTTACTCTATGAAAGTTGATTTTGTAACTTAAAAAAATCTAAACATGAATTTTTTTCCCTACAAATGCTTTGAATTGCTTATTTCTTCTTCTCCCCAGTTTTATTGAGATATAACTGACATAGAATATTGTATAAATTTAAGATGTACAACATGATTTGGTGTATGCATATATCGCAAGATGATTACCACAGTAAAATTAATTAACATCCATCATCTCACATAGTTACCATTTTTTTCTTTATGTTTAGAATTTTTAGGATATATTCTCTTAGTAACTTTCAAATATTCAACACAGTATTATTAACTGTAGTCATGATACTGTACATTACATCCCCAGAGCTTATTTATCTTACACCTGGAAATTTGTACCGTTGACCCCCTTCATCCAATTCCCCCATGCCCCACCCCACTGAAATGCTTATTTCAACTATTGAGAAAAGCAGAAAGACTAACCTGGGGTAGCATTGCAAGTGAATATTCACTCTTTCAACAAACTTTTATTAAACACCTAGTATGTGCCAGGCATATGACAGACGGGCACTGGAAATTCTAATGGGAGTAAGATAAGGTCTCTGCTCTCAGGGATCATATTATTTAACTGCAAAAAGATGAAGGATGGGCAAACAAATCACACACATAGCACACCCACACATGTAACGTCAAGTAATTATAAACACGGAAAAGGAGCTACATCAGTATGGAGAGGCAGAGACTGATGAGGTGCTATTTAAGATAGGTGTACAATAACCAGTGAACGCTCCTTTTTTCAAAATCAATAGCCAGTTCTCAGTTGTCGTTTTACTAAACCCATCAGCATTGTTGACTCAGTTCATTTCGTTTGCTTGACCTCACACACACCACCTTTCTTCCCCAGAAGCTGCTCCTGTCCGTCGGCTTTGCTGGTCCCTCCTCTTCTTCCCACCCCTTAACTGAAATCAAGTATGGCTAAGATGCCATGACTTGCAGTTCTATACATCACCAGCCTGGCTCTCTCCTCTCTGTAGGCTCATATATCCAACTACCTACGTGTCTTTTCCACCTCCATGTATATAATATGAATCTCAAAGTTAACATATTGAAAAC
This sequence comes from Leptonychotes weddellii, assembly GCF_054177405.1. Lineage (NCBI taxonomy): Eukaryota > Metazoa > Chordata > Mammalia > Carnivora > Phocidae > Leptonychotes > Leptonychotes weddellii. Next base: position 103,047,156 of record NC_138370.1, read on the forward strand.
TAGTTTTAGATCTTCTCCACAAAATATGCTCTCCATTTTCAATGTTCATTTTCTCAGTAAATGGTAACTCCATCTCCCATTAGCTCAGACCCCAAACCTTGCAGTTCTTGACTCTTTTTTATTTTCCCACATCCTCTATCCAATCCCACAGCAAATCTGTTAACCCTACTTTTAAAATATGTTGGGAATTGGATACTTCTCACCATTTACTTCTAAACTCTATATCCAAACCACTTTATTTCTAGCCTGGATTTGGACAACAGTCTCTTATGTGCTGTTGGCATTTCCACCCCTGCTCCCTTCCTACAACTACATCCAGAGTCCTTACAGAACAGTGACGGTTTTCTTTACGTGTAAATCCTATCACTTATCGCTTTCCTAACAAATACTTTTTCATTTCACCAGAATAACATTTAGAATCTTTTCTATGGTCTGTAAGGTCCAAATCATCTGACCCTACATCATCTTTCTGACCTCATCTTGTACTACTCTCTCTAGTTTGAAGTGGTCTAGCTACACTCGCCTCCTTTGACATTTCTTTAAAAATGTCAGACTCTTACTTCAGGGCCTTTGCACATGCTATTCCTTTACCTGGAACATTTTTTTTTCTCCAGAGAGCTGCATAAATATTGCCATCAGTTCATTTGAATCTTTACTGAAATATCACCTTCTCAGAGAGGTCTGCCCTCAACAATCTGCTTAAAGCCGTGAGTAGCACCCCTTCGCCCATCACTTCTTCCAGTGCCCTCACCACTGTACATTATTTCTATGTTTATCATTTAGGCTACCTAACATATTGTGTGTGTATAGTTGTTTTTAAAGATTTTATTTATTTACTTGACAGAGAGAGAAAGAGAGAGAGCACAAGCACCGGGAGCAGCAGAGGGAGAGGGAGAGGGAGAAGCAGACTCCCTGCTGAGCAGGGAGCCCAATGCAGGGCTCGATCCCAGTACCCTGGGATCATGAGCTGAGCCCAAGGCAGTCGCTTAACGACTGAGCCGCCCAGGTGCCCCGAGTGTGTAATTGTTTTTAATTGTTCTTTTTTTTATCATCTGTCTCTCTTTGTTAGAATGTAAGGTTTATGAGGGGAGAGACTTTTTTTTTCATATTATATTCCTAGTGTTTGATATGTTAGTAAGTGTTCAGTAAATGTCTATTGAATATATGCTTTCCAATAAGCATAAATACTAACAGAGTAAAACCTCACTGACCAGAAAAAAATGGAAAGATGGCAAGTCTGAGTACAAGATTCTTTTTTTTTTCCTTTTAAGATTATTTATTTATTTATTTGAGAGAGAGAGAGTGTGCGAGAACACAAGTTGGGGGGCAGGGGCAGAGGGAGAGGGAGAAGCAGGCTCCCCGCTGAGCTGGGAACCCGATGCGGGGCTCTGATCCCAGGACCCTGGGATCAAGATTCTTTTTTAATAATAAACTATTTCCTTGGAAATTCATGAATTTTCAATCAATAATGGGCAAAACTTACTTCCAGTAAAGTTAAATTTCTGCTAGTTTTGATGAGTGAACCACATTTCTAATACTATATTGATTTTGTATATGCAAATGTGCTTTTAAAGAGCTTGATGAACTTTCTCCTAAATTGATTTTTCAAGTCTCCTACAATTTGGTAGTACCTTTAATTTGATTACTAAGCCTTTTGCCATTGTTGTTGACATTGTTCTCAAAGCACTTCAAATATCAACTTCAGCTCATTTCAGTTCAAATATTCTGAAATTCTGAGTTTAGAAAAGCCAGAATATATAGTTTTATGGCATGAATATTTCTCGGATTGTCAATACAATGGCACACATATATCTATCTTAAACGTAAACATTTATGACTTGGCACCATTAACCTATTCATAATTTTAAAATTAATAATAAAATTAGAATTTAAACTATCTAGGAGAAAGGGCTAATAAGACTTCTTACCAGTGAGTGTGTGTGTGTGTGTGTATGGAGAGAGAGGGAGATACATATATATACACACACATATATGTATGTATATTAGTAATATTGAAATATCCCTGAGAGCAGATACTGTGGTATTAAGCCTGGGGCTTCACATATTGGATGCCAATACTTTTTAAAATTTCACTCAACAAAATTGGTTGAGCACCTACTCTGTGCCCAGAACTGGAATATAAGATGAAGATACAAATATAAATTAAAAAAATATGAATATATGTTTATTAAATCTGCATGAATATGATCACCTGAAGTCTTGTCAAATTTTACGTAAAATATATCCACTTGATATTAATATTAGCATATAATTGCATAAGTTATAGTTTGGTCCCTAATAGAAAAAAATTAATTTATTCTTGAATATATTTGGCATAACAATTTTTTATATTGTTGGAGAAATAACTTTTCTAAAATGAGTAAAATTGCCTTCTGAAAAATAAAAGGTTGAACAAAGTTTCAAGAGCAATCCAAAAGATAAACAATAAAAGCCCTTTTAGTTTAAACCTCGAATAATATCCATGTTGAATAATATATTTTGTAGAGTCTCTACTGTGAAGAGGGTAGAAGTTCACATGTTAGAAGTGAGTGTCAGAGAAATTCGCTTTACAATAATAAATCAAATTCTCATACACCATGGCCCCACCAGGACTGGCTGTCTACTCTGCAAGTTCTTTAGTGCTATTCTCCACCAGTGCAGGTGAGAACAGGTCAGACATACTGCTGTTGACCATCAACTACTCAGAATGAAGTGCATGCCTCAGAAGAGCCAGAACCAGAAGTTATTATGCAATTCCTAATGTCAAATGATAGAACATTCATCCAAGAACGGAAAGTCCACATTTTCAAAAGCAGGTTATTCTCAAAACAGGATATAAAATACATCTCTATTTCTTTTCTTCAAAACAAAAATGCCTTTAGATCTAGCAGAGCACTTGATAGCAAACTAAAATATTGTTCCTTTACTCTGATTTGCACCAATGGAAGTAAGCTATGACATGGAGCACTTGAATGCATCGATTACTCCAAATCTTCATTATTTTTTTGCACACCTACTTATCTTCATAATTAATTTAGATGGAGTGAACCGTAAAATTAGTTTGAGTTCTCCAACAGTGAGAGGAAGTAGCACCTTACACCTAAATGTTAACAAATACGTGTACAATTCTTATACTACAAGACTTTGAGATCCTTGAATGAAGGGACTAAATCTTTGAATTCTTTATACATTTTTGCATCATCTAGTACAGTACCTTGCACAGATGTTCAAAACACAACTGGTAAATGAATAATTCATTTACAAAATATACAATTTTGATGCTCTTGTATTAAAAGAAATAAGAATATTTTTGGTATTCTGGTCATGCTGTTATATAAGAGATACACGGTAATTCTAGATTTTTACCTTTTGAGCTAACATAATAAATAACTCTTGTGTATTAATTTGGGAATACTAACTACCCTAACAAACATACCTTCAAATTTCAATGGAGCAACACAGTAAAAATCTATTTCTTCTTTTGTAAAGTCTAAAGCGGATTTTCCTTGTAGGTGGGCAGCATATCTCTATGTGGTAATCTAGGCATTCAGCTCTTTCCATTTAGGGTTATGCTTTCTCCTGTGCCCTAGAAGCCTCTGCAACCAGCTAAAGGATGGGAGCTCATTGGCTGAAGAAGAATGCATAACTGCTGCTTAACTGCCTTGGCCTGAAACTGATCAAACACTTTAGCCCATAATCCATGGGCCAGAACTAGTCACATGCACCCACTGAGACGCAAGCAGATGCCTGCCAGGGAATGGAATTCCTACCTGGGCAGATGCTTTCCAGAGAGTATACTAAGGAAAGGGAAATACAATTTTTTTTTTAGCAGACTGCAAGTTGTTTTCTGCCACAATGGGCTCCCCCTTTCCCTTTTTCTCCTTTCTTTTTCTTCATAAGCAAAGGACAGTGTTGAAGTAACTTCTTGATAATGTAAATTCCAAGTGTAAGGTAATTTTAGGAAAGCGATAATATAATCATGGACTACTTGGACAGTCTAATAGGATTTTTAAAAATGGCAGCAGATTGTAGGACATCTGAAAAAAAAACTCAATACAAAAGATGATTTGGCTATTCCAGCATGCCAGGTATGCAGTAACTAGTCCCTAGTTAATTTCTGCTGTGTAGTTTTCCTTTGAGTAGGGTCCAATTTTGTCCAAGAAGATGTGTTACTGTTGCAACAGTATCGGACCATACACATGCATTAAAGGTGACTGGTGATAACAAGATATGTTGTAAAGTGATTATGAGTCATAACCTTTTTTCCCACACATACCTCAGCTAGGAGGTGTTCCAAACTTTTAGTGGACTGAAGGGTTTGCCTCAAAGGTGTGCCTTTATTTCCTATCTATGTCATAAAACTTGTCTACGGTGCTGACATTTTAAGCCTTCTGATCTTGGTTCAAAGGTGTTTTTCCTAAACCTGAAAACTGTGTCCAAATAACGGTGGGAACTGCACCTCTGTTTGCAACATGTGGGATAAAACATTGTGGCCTTGGAAGTGAGCATCACTGGACATGGTTTCCTGGTCTTTTCTCAGGCAGGCTCTCTTCTTCACCCATAGGTCTTGGCATCCCTGCCTCACTCTGTGCCATCTGGCTAGGAACCAACTTCCCAAATCTGCCTTAGCAACTAGGGCTGCTTGTGCTCAGGAGACTGTTTTCAACAACCACTTCCTGAGGCGATACAGTGGCCTCTCAGAGCTCATATTTTTTTTTTTTTTAAAGATTTTATTTATTTATTTGAGACAGAGAGAATGAGAGAGAGAGAGCACATGAGAGGGGGGAGGGTCAGAGGGAGAAGCAGACCCCCCGCCGAGCAGGGAGCCCGATGCGGGACTCGATCCCGGGACTCCAGGATCATGACCTGAGCCGAAGGCAGTTGCATAACCAACTGAGCCACCCAGGCGCCCCAGAGCTCATATTTTTAATGACAGTTTTACTAGGCTCTAGGCTTTATTGAGGGCAAGGACCATTTTTAAATAACTGCCCCCCCCCCCCCCCCGGCCAACACACCCTACACACACACAGCACACAAATTACCTACCAGTGTCTGGCATATAAAAGGAACACAATACATATTTATTGAATGCACTGTCTGCCTAATTACCACACACTATCCTGGGGTTGTGAATTGGGCGGCAGAATCTTGGAGCTGGTGGCAGCCTTCCTGAGTATGTGGGACACACCCCACATGGTCTCCTTTTGCTAGAAGGCCTCCAAGGAGGCTCCTCTGCCTTTTAGTGTGAGCTCCTATTCCTTGCAGGCTACATTGCTCAAGCCATACTCCAGCTCCATCAGTCAAGTTCTCAAACCTATTTTCGAATCTAATCCATGTCCCCTACACACTTCTGGCTCCATCTCCTAGCTCCCCTAAATCTTTTATTAGGCCTTTTACTGGACTCATTGTCCAATTCAGGAAATAGGAAAAAAACCCCTGATATTGGAGGAATTAAGAAATGTAACAAGAAGGATAGAGGGTGAGAAATTTATTCAGCTCTCTTTGTTATTCACAAAGAAGCAAGCAAGCTCCAATCTCCTTGCCCAGTTGGTCAGAGAGAGGGGTAGTGAGCAGAGGTGACCTTCGGGCAGAGGGAGATTGGCTCCTCATTCTATGGCGCGGCAGGCAGGTCAGAAAGGAGCTGTCGGGCCATTGTCACTCCCTGTCCTCCTGCGCCTAGCACTCTCTCCTTTATTCTCCTTCCAACCGAAGGGACCAGAGTGGGGATCCGCCTTGGGCTTCAGGGCCCTGCACATACCGGGAGCACCAAGTGGACGTCGGATGATTGGAAGGAGCCAGGAAGGGAGGTGTGGTGCCACCAGTCCCAACCACTGGCTGCGTGCGCGTGTGAACAGGGAAAAGGCGACCCTCTCCGGTGTGTCTCCCGCCCCCTCATTTCTCCCAGGAGATCGGCAGGGCAGCCCTGGGTGACTCAGAGTTGCCGGAGGTCGCTTGGACTCCCGTCCCCAATCTCCTTGGCGAGCCCGCCCCGCACACTCCGCCACGTCCCCGGCCCGCGACGCTCAGAAGCGTCCCCCTCCTTAGAAAAGGTGTGGATGCATGGGTGGGAAACACTGATAACCACCACACCGCCCACAAAAAAGCCCCAGTAGCAAAAACCACCGTACACCCATCACAGGCTGAGCCCGTCTCCCCAAGGTAAGTTGTTTATTCGTCGCCGTTTTGGCGATCCTCCCTGGACAGCTGCGGCAGCGACAGCGACAGCAGCTGTGCCGCGGGACCCGGAGCTCCCCGCGCTCTTCCTTCCTCCGCCCTCTCTCGGTGCTTCTCACCCCCACCCCCTTCCCTCCTTTCCCTGCCTCCCCCCTTTTTGCCCTCTCGCGGGCCACGCACACACCCGGAGACACCCTCAGCACTTGGCTACTCACACTGCGGCTTAACCCAGCCGACAAGGCACAGTTGCCAAAGCGGCGCGGGGGAGTGTGCGGGGTCCAGGGGCGGATGCCAAATGGGGCTGTGGGTGGCAGGGTACAGCCCCTCTCCTCCCAGCCGCGACCCCCTGCCCATTCTCCTTCCCTAATCCCGGCCTGCCAGCAACAGTGACACCTGAGAGGGGACTGGGCGGCGGAGGCGGCAGGCCCACTGGACTGGCAGCCGGGAGAAAACAGGCCGGGGGGCGGGGACGGCGAGGAGGAGCGGGAGGCGGGACGAGCGGGGAGGCCGCTACCTAGCAGTGAGTGACGCGCATGTCAGCCAATGGGCGCCCAGAGCTTCGACGTCGGGGCGGGGAGCGAGGGGCTGGCTCCGCAGGGAGGTGGAGGCTGCCGGGGCGCTGGAGGCGGGGGCCGGGAGGAGGAAGGGGAGGAGGCGGAGGCGGGCACGGTGGCGGAGGTGGAGGCGGCGGCGGCGGCGGCGGAGGAGGAGGGTAGGTTGCGCCCGGGACTGTGTCTGCCGAGCTCCGCGGCTGTGCCTGTGTGAGTGAAGGAGCGGCGCGGGGAGGCAGAGACGAGCGCGGGCGAGCGCAGCGGCGGGACGTCTCCGGCGGCCGCGGACAAGCGGCGGCGCCTGGTGTGGGGAAGCAGCGGCGGCAACAGCAGTAGCAGCAGCAGCGGCGGCCGCCTCTCCGCCGCCGGAGACGCCGAGGCACGGCTGGTGGCACTGACATCGGCGGCCCTGCCTCTTCTCTCTCGCCCCCGGCCCTCCCCATGTGATCGGTCTTAATCCCGGCAGAGTGCGCGCGTGGGGCTCCATTCCGCGGTGCCCGGTTTCCTTGCCAGGGTGGGTGCTCCTGTGTGCGCTTCTCCTCCCCATCCCCCTTCCCCCAAGAATAAAAGAAGAACCAAGAGGCGTGCTTAGAAAATAAATAAATAACCACCACACACGCGCAGCCCGGAGCGGAGTCGGCGGGGCTGGCGGCGGCGGAGGAGGAGTGAAGGCGGCGGCGGCGGCGAAGGAGGAGGAGGTGGAGGAGGAGGAGGAGGAGGAGGAGGGACGCGCGAGAAGGCAGTAACTTTAAAGCCAGCTCAGAGCCCAGACCTCCAGCCGAGCGGTTTGCAGCGCGGCGGCGGCGGCGTTGAGTGTCTGGCCCGCCGGTCCGGTCGGGGTGTGCATTAGGACGGACGAGCAGCGCGTCGCTGTCCCCCGGCGGCTGGAGATGTCCGAGCCAAAGGCAATTGATCCCAAGTTGTCGACGACCGACAGGGTGGTGAAAGGTAAGCGGCGCGCCGCGGTCGCCCGGGTGCACCGTGTGCCGCAGGAACCCTCACGGCTTGCCTCCCCTCCCCCCGCCTCCGGTTCTCTCCTTGCTCCAGCTACGGACCTTCTAGGATATTGTGCAACCCTCGAACCCCCCCCCCCTTTGCGCGCCCTTCCCCCAGGCCTCCCACCCGGCCCCACTTGGGGCATTTTTATTTACGGGGGCGTCAGTTGGCAAATGGCTGAGCAGCGGGGAGGCGGCGGCGGGGGTGGCGGTGGCGGGAGGGGGCGCCCGGGGGGTGGTTGCTGGCAGGGTGTAGCTGCTGTGACAGAAATAGGAAGTGGGTGGCTGCTCGCAGGCTTGCATGGGATCGGGTTTATGATTTTCTTTTGCAGAGGGAGGGGTGATTTATGGCTTTTTAAAAATTAATATGGCATTTTTATGTGGCCGTGGCTTTCCACCGCCTGCCTCGCTCGGGCAGGGTTCTCTCGGCGCTCCATTGCAGCAATTCCCTCCGCGCCCCCTCCCCCTCCCCCTGAAAAGGCCTGCACAGGACTCGCGAGAGAGCGGGAGAGCGTGGGGGGAGCCCGGCGCTTCCTTCCGCGCGGAGCGGGGGCGGCCGCAGGCGGAGGGGGTGGCCGAGGGGACGCGCGGGGGCCGCGGGAGGCGGGGAACGACCCGTGAGCCCCGCCGCCGCCGCCCCGGGATTCCCCTGCAGGCCCTGAGAAAGACACGAAAAGCAGTTCTCCAACCTCCCTCGCCACCCGAGCCTTCCCCCGCCGACCTGTCATTGCTCTTGAATGGTTCCCCGCTGGAGCACACCTCCCCCGTGGTAACCTCACCCTGCTCGCTTCTTCCATGCCCCTGGCACCCCCTTGTTAACGGGCTATTTGATTCCTGTTATTGGCTCCTCTCCCCTGCCCCGGGATCGTGTATACTTCTGCCTCTGGGGTTTCTGGCGTAGAGAAGCCGGGATGCGTGGGGTGAGGAAGGGGACCACCAGTGGTCTTTCTTGCTCGGGAAAACCCGCCGTCCTCGTTGTGTTCCGTGGTGGAGTGGGGGAGGAACCATCCTACGAATCCTGGAAGGATGGGACAACAGAGCAGCTCCGCCAGGATTAAGTAGTGTCCCTCATTCCTGGTGTTAGGACCCGGAGCAGAGCAGGGATGGGGTATGGGCTAGGCGCGCAAGGGGCCTCTGAAATTGGAAACAGCACTGTCTGGTGTGGCGTGTGGCGTGTGTGTTTGTGTGTGTGTGTGTCTGTCTGTGTGTGTCTGTGCGCGCACTGTGTGTAAACCTGAGATAGTATCTAATGTGGCCATGCAAGTAGAGTGCAAGGCAATAAAGTCATTTGGCCCGTGAGCACTTAGATGAAGTAACTCAGCAGCCATAAGACCATGATACAGAAGTCCTGGGGTGTCAGAACTCTTCATTGCTCCATTCAGATTTGCTCAGTTTTTAAAGTTGTGTGTGTTTCTGGTGATGGGGGGAAATTATTCTCTCCTTCTTAAAAAAAGAACACAAAATATCTTTTCTTGTTTTGGTTGTATTAGAATCAGTCCTGCTTGAATGCAGTGTTTATAGACTCATCAAAATAAGGAGGAAATACCTTTGCAAAAATGATTGGAAATAGGACTATAGATGCACAGCTGTTCTTTCTGCAGGCATGGCTCCCCATGTTAAAACAGTGAATTCAAATTCATTCGAAAGAACTAGGCTTTGTATTAAGGGTTTCTGTTGACATTTTCAAAATTAAGACCTTTTGCTGAACTATCATAGTATTTACCTAATGTGTGAAGTTTAGGTGTAACTTCAATCTGTGTGTTTAGATTGCCTGTTTTCAAAACAATTAATGTACACTTGATCTTAGCCAAAAGGCCGAGAAGCGATCAAAACAATTAATGTAAAGCTTACGATTCAAATGATAGCAGTAAATGTGTCAACAATTAAAAAACATTCATATGTGCACACATAAGTTCAGGTTCCCTGTTTTAAATCACAAAGTGTGGCTTTTCCCTGTAAATGGAAAGTTGTCAAGCAGGGAAGAATGTAAAAATAATTGTCCATATGTTCTGGCTTGGTGTCTTTACCGATTAATGTGAAGGAGCCCATTCAACCATTCCATGCCTATTTGCCTTGCTTTTTTCCAATGCTATAATATTTTTATAAATGGCTCTTTATTGTAAGTACACAAACCCCCCATAATTCCAAAGAAATGATTTACATATTTTTGCAGAACTGAAATGCACATGTGGATAATATAGGAACATAGGGAAGTCTCAAAATAGGAAAAGGTAATTTTGCATTTGTTTTGATAAGGATCTTGATGTGAATTTTGAATGTGAAATTTTGTTTATAGGAAAGAAGTTTTATTGACAAATCCTAATTTTAAGGTGGGCATGCTGTTTTTCTTATGCTTTCTTACAGATTTTATATTGTTGGCTTAACAGGAATTATCGAAAGGTGGATCCAACATTTTGTCACATATATGGTTTTTATAACTAATTATTTGAAATGGTAATCTATTTTGATTATCAGTTCTCTAAGAAATAGCATTTCCCCAGTATACACACGCTTAGTGAGTAGAAAGTGCATGTATGATGAATGGAAAACAGATGACCAAATGATTTTTCGTATTTACAAAATCAGATAAGACATAGTTCATGTAACCATGGCTTTAAATTTTGTTAGAACGTCATCTCAGTGGTCTGAGATTGACTCTTTAATGCAGGAAAAGGATTATCCTTGAGGAAATTTTTGTGCTCCTTAAACTTTCTCTCCTTTTACAAAGTACAGATAGTAGTGTTTGGTTACATATAGAAATAAGTATTTGGATCATTATTACCATGGCATGCCATGGTGTTTGTTTACAATTATCTGCATTAGTGTCATCTGGCTTTTGTTGTATAACAAATTGCTATTTACAAATAAAGCTGTGCTTGTGGTTTTGTTTGTAGTAATACCATGATGTGACGGCTTTCTTGATTTGTACTTCCAGAATGCAACTTTAGAAAGGTAGGTTGAGTTTAAGTCTCAACTAACTATGCAATTTTTCAGGTTCATAGCATCTTCTAGAGTGTGTTCGGAGCCCGTGATCAGTTTTCCAAATCTTGAAAATGAAAGGGAATGGCAGCATTGGAGATAAAAAGCATTCATTTAGGTTACTGCAGAAAAAAAGTTTACTTCATTTAGCAAAACTGGTGCTGTTTCATTTTTGACTGTTCTTAGATAAAAACAATGGAAAGTATAAAAATTCATAGAAAAGATCTTGGGTAATGCTCTTCGTTGGAAATCCGAATAATTTGATCCATTTACTGTTTTACATTTTTTAAGGAAACAAAGTATACGCATAACTATATGGCAAAAGATGGAGGGCAGTAATTAGAAGAATGACCACTCTCCCCGCTTTCCCCCAGCACACCACATAGTCTGGATTTTCTCTGCAGTGGTGCTACACAGGGCTGGTTTAAAACTGGCTTTTGTTCATTTCTCCCTGCCTGTTCCTGCCTTTAACTCCTTGACTGGCCTTAACATTCCCTCTTGGCTATAGAACTTTGCTACACGAAAGTCATACACGTATGTGATGGGTGCTTGCTTTGTTGCATGTTTTTCCCTTCCTTTTGATCCCATCCCTAAGTATTTTCTAAAGGGCCTCTTACCTTAACCCAAACTGATTTTAATGGTAGAAATTCCGGATGCCATGACAGATTGATGGGGGGTAAATTCCTGGGAAGAGTTTTGGGGAATTTCTCAAAAACTCTTAAGTAGCGAAATTTGTGCTGTGTGTCAGGTTACTTTTGGCTGTGGGGGAATTAAAAAAACAACACAAAAACAAAAAGCGCTGTCTTTCTTTGTATTGCCAGCTTTTATAGACTGTTTGTGAAGACAAAATACACATAGGTAAATTCTGGAAGGATATCTAAGATCATATAATCAAGGAGCTGGTAGCTAAGTAAAATATTAAGTAAACAAGGATTCAAGCCACCAGTGTTACTAGCTGAATGAGATGGTAATACTGCTTAAGAAGAAAATAAAAATATGGCTACATCAGTAATAATCATCATGTTTGGATTTTGAAACAAAGTATTAAATAATGCCATTTCTTTGTGGTGTGTCAAGAAGAGCTCATTGTGAATTTATTTTACTTAGATTTATTACCACCAGTTCAGTTATTCTGTGTATATTCTTTGTATCTGGTTTTCCATTTGAGTACAGTAAAACCGCATTAATTCAATCTTATTAAACGTCAGTGTTTGGTGGCTAAAGTTTACATCAGCACTGGATATGAAGAAAGGGGTCTGCTAATCTAATTAATACTATAAACAACATGATTTGGGCATGGTTAATATACTTAAGAAAACAGATTCTTTTCAGGACATACTGAATAGCATGTAAATTAATGCTATTAATTATAAATTAGATTAATCTACTAGTATTTTCTTTCAGGATTTCTACTGTAAAGTCAGTATAACAAAAATGCATGGTTTTCAAAACATTTTGTAAACTTAAGGCTGAAAGCAACAATTGAGACTGTGATTCAGGGAAATTCCAGTGATTCTAAAGTGCCATCAATTAGAAAATTAACATTTAAAAAATAATATTTTTTTTGGAAACTGGGGGAAAGAACCTCTACTTTAAATGAGCCATGTATTTTAAGACATCCAGTTAAAATGTGAAAAAAGTAACACCTTAGAATCTAGTTAGAGGTTTACTCCAACATTTGTTTATATTAGTTTAAAAATACGCCATTTTAAGTCTATTTCATGTTTTAAGTCTATTTGTTTCTATAAGTATGACCTGTTTTTATTTGTAATCTTAGAAATATGAAATATGACTTTGATATACTGTACGCTTATAACTTTTATAATTGGCCTCTTATACTTTTCCTTATCTTTTCTGTGTCAGCCATGTGTAAAGTTGGAACTAATTATGAAACCAAATAAAGAATCCATTTAGAGTGACCTCATTGGAAAACAGCATTTTTCTAGACATACCTTCCTCTTAGCAAATCCAGTTAAATTACTATTTTGAAAGTTTTGTGAAAATATTGGACACTCCAGAACTGTAGAGAATGATGATGATTCATGATCTGGAACTTTGGTAAATACTAAAAAATCATATTGTTAACTTTTTTCCAGCAACTTTCTTGATATTCAAGAGAGATATAGTGAGATTTTGAATTCCATCTTTCTGTAATTGCCCTGTTATATTTTGTAAGTCACAGGCTATTTTCTTCAAATGTAAAATTGTACTCACCCCTCACTTGTGGGAACTTGAACTCACCACTCATAAGTGGAATTTGAGAGCCCACGCAGTCTTGCTTGCTCCCATCGCCTGGGAATGACTGTTTGGTCACTGCTGACACAGAATTACAAATGACAACGTGTTAATAATGTATTTTCAGGGTCACTCAAGAATAGTCAGAACAATTAGTATTGAAATCTGTGAATGCCTTGGGTCTACAACAGTAGCTTATGGTGGCATTTATTTTATAGTTGAAGAAATGGAGACAGAATAGATAGAATGGTCGGTCACAGGTGGGACTAGAATGCAGGTAAGTGTAAGCACATTCTTTCCTTTAGCAGAGATGCTCTTCTCTTGAAAATCTATTTGAAACTGTGACTTCTTTTGGTATATTTAAGCTATCACATTTTTTTTCAAACTTTTCTTTACTGAATTACTAGCTATATAAAATAGCTGTAATAGGAGAAGAAGCTTTTATACCTGTGTATTTAGCAGAAATATAAATTCTGATGATAAATGTTATAATCTGGTTTGATCTTGGCATGAGGTTTACTAAAGGAAAACTGTTAAAAATTATTTTCTGTTCAGGTATATACACAGAAATAGAAATAGCATATTCTCCTGCTAAAAAGTTTTATGTACTTTTATTTTGAAGGTGGTTATCATAAGCCTCTTTGTCTGAATTTCAGATAATGGCCCATACAGTTGATCTGGTTTGAGGATTTTATTAATTTCTAGAGAATGATCAAACGAAAATACCAGCCAATGCTTCTTAAGGTGTTCACTCCTTTTTTTTTTTAAAGATTTTATTTATTTATTTGACAGAGAGAGAGTTAGCGAGAGCAGGAACACAAGCAGGGGGAGTGGGAGAGGGAGAAGCAGGCTTCCCGTGGAGCCCGATGCAGGACTCGATCCCAGGACCCTGGGATCATGACCTGAGCCGAAGGCAGGCGCTTAACGGCTGAGCCACCCAGGCGCCCCACTCCTTTTTTTAAAATATAGTCATCAGGTGGGAATGTAGGCACTGAAACATGATTTCAGTTTATAAACTAAGTCCTTAGTAGTCTTGATATTTTCAGTATTTTTAACCCATTTTATTTTTACCATATTTCCTTCTTCTGTCTTCACACAGGCTCTATCATTGATAAGCCATCAATTATATATTTCATATGAAGTCAGATAAAACATTTCATATTCCTCTACTGTTAGGTATTCTGAATAATGGCTTAAATCAGATGGACTGTCAGCTTGAGGACCTAGACCTATGGCTGGGATCTCAAATCCATTTTACAAATGTATATGCAGTAGCCAAAACCTTGAAATTAAAAACAAAAACTGAGGAAGCAGTAATTGTTTATTAAATTACTACATTTTTGGAATTAGATGTATTCTTTGTAAGACCATCATAGAGAGAAATAGAATTTTCTGTTTATCTTCTTCTTATTTCCTTAATCCATGCTTTTGCCTCACAGCAAAATATGATGGTCTGTCTGACTTTCTATGAACTATCTCCTGGAACTGGAAATTCTGCGAATGTCTGCAGAAAGCAAAACAAACAAATAGATACCAGAGATTTATGTAACAGCTGCCTCCAGATTATGACATGCCACCTTACAATGTTTGTCAGTTTCAGGTACCTTTCTACAGTTATAAAACCAGAAGAATGATGGTTGATGTTGAGACATAGAGCTTTATTTATATGGAGCTAAATTTTAAAAAAATCCCATCAGCTCTAAGGTTCTAAGACTTAGAGTCTCTTCTTATAGTAACTGTCTAGATCCACTTTATTTTTATCTTTCTGGGGAAGGAGCTACTACTTCTGATATAAAATGTTCAGTTGTCTCTATGTAGCATTAGAATGTTTTGGAGATTCTAGTATGTCGGTGTCTAAACTGTGTCTCCCAGGATGCTGCGTATGCTTGGAAGGTACATAAAATTATTTGTTAATATGTATATTCAGAGTTTTAGTTTGAAAACTATGGTCATTGCCCCAGTGGTGCCTGGCTCAGTGCCTTGCTTCTTAGGCACTGAATCTGTTCTTGTCAAATGACTTTGGACATTGTACAGTTCTGACGTGTGCCTCCTAAAGCAATAAATGGAGACAGATTATATGTTTATTTTGAGCTCATTATACTCTGATTCTTTGTAAATTGTTCTATGATGACTGTATCGTTAATTGGAATGCTTCCTTCTCCAGCCATATCAGGGAATACAGTATGAGAAGGAGATATTAATAAGGTTATATAATTAGATTGAGGGCAGTTTTGTTGTTTGGTCATTTGCACTGGCCTTATGCCAGTTGGGTTTAAAAGACTAAATCCTTTTCACTGTAATATATTAGCTTGAACTTGAAAGCTTTCTTTCAGTTTTTGTCGTATTTCCCCATAGACTGATCAGATTTTGACAGGTGAGAAAAAATATGTTAATCACTCAGTATTTGACATATTGGGTGATATATATTTTTTATTGTTTAGATTTGGACTTGAAGAGAAAAGGACCTGGCAAATTCCATGAAAAAACAAACAAAACCAAGACCAGAAAAAAACCCTCTTCCTTTGTTTACATCTCAATTTATCATTTTCTGTAATGCTTTTGTAATTCAGAAATGCAGCCTTCTTCAGCATAACCTCCTGCCCTCCTCCTGCCCTCCTCTGGCCCCCAAAATGTCATTGGATTCTATCCAGTGGGAAGATATATGGGCTATGAGAAGTTAAAAAAATGTGGCACCAACTCTGCTGACTCCTTATATTTTCCTAAGTGGGCTTTAAGCCATCCGTTGACATGTGTTTTTAAACATCCTGTAAGCTCTGCCATTTTATCAAATTAAATTAAAAGCACAATATATTGTCTTACAATGACAGAACCTGAGTCAGGACTTCCAAGTTTATGTTGTTGTTGTTGTTGTTATTTTGCTTTTTACAAAGGAATTAAATTTTTTTTTCATTATACCTGGCATCGTTGGTCTGCTATGCATATTTAATGTTAATAAAGTACATGCGTACCTTCTCTGTGTGGGTTTGATTATTGTCATGGTAACAGTTCTCATCACTTAATTCTCATCATTCAAGCCTTGGTTCAAATGTTGCCTCCTCTGGGACCCACATCTCCTGATATCTTCAGTTGGAGTAAAGGGACTCAGCCTCTTCATTTTCATGGAGGACACCTTGAATAGAGCATGCCCTGTGAAGATTCGTTTACCTATCTGCCTCCTTCCCAGGAAATGGAGAGCCCAGGAGAGTGGGGCCTGGCTTCACATATCTTTGTATATTTAGACCTAGTACAATGCCTACTGTAGATTAGACCCTTGATACGTGGTTGCTTAAAATGAACAGAATAACAGATAAAGGGTAAGAGGGGTTTGAATTTCTAAATTGTAGGGTTCTTTTCTATTTTGAAATTTTGTGGGTCTCGAATCATGGGCAGCTCACAAACTTCTGGTGAGTTTCTTGGTAAGTGCCAGTCCTGTAGAAGGGTTTTTTCGCCAGTGTTTTTGAAATGCTTTCTTTTGGTTAGTTGAGCTTGTATGTTTTATGCCCAATAGACAACCTGCAGAAGCATAATTGACAGGAGTGGCTCACCCAGGATGTGCTTGGTTTTCAGTGGGTCATTGTCAGTCAGAGGGGGTATAGGTCAAGTTTCTCAAAGGGGGGTGATTTTTTTTCTTCAGGAGGACTGGTGATGATACCACGTTGAAGGAGAACCACCATGACAAGCCTCTGGGAGGCTTAGATTAGACTGCACCATTATATTGCTTGCTTAGAAAAATACACAAATGCAAATGAATAAAAGCTAATATATTTAGGAATCAGAACAGAGATGTAAAACATACTTGCAGGCCTAGAAAAGACATGTCTGTGTAATACTAATAAAAAAATCTTCAGGCGCATCACATGAGTGTAGGCTGCTTGTGAGTCAGCTCTCCTTATGGCATGTCTACGTGGTGAATGTTTTTATAAAAGCTCAGCTCTGGGATCCACATCAGCTGGGAGGGAGTATGGGGAGGCACCTGCTCTCAACCTGGTCCTTACAGGGGACCACTGAGCTGCTAGCCCAGACTTGGTCAGATGCCTCCCCACTAAAGCAGGCTTCCAGGACTTTCTAAGCCCCCATTTATGGGCTAGGATGTCATCTGTTTCCCTAGTGCTGTGAAAGTGAAAATACTTTTCCTTCATGGAGTTGAAGGCTAGGGAAATTAGAGTGTCCCACATAAAATCACATCATTGTCAACTTCTGCCAATTTGCATTCAGCAGTCAGGAGGAATCTCTCTGTTGCCTTCACCTCTGGTCAGAATTCTACTTGAGTACTCTGTGTCATTCCACATGCACTTTGAGAAGGAGGTGTAGAAAACTTGCAGTATCTTAAAAAAAAAAAAAAAAAAGGTTCCTCCCCCTTCCCCAAGTTATTAAAGAACTTAAAATTGTGACAGGAACTGAGAGATTATTCAGTCTGAATGAGAAAAGGTTGAGTGGTAATTTAACTGTAGAGTTCGGGTTTTAAAAAGTCTCTTTCTACAGTGGATCACACTCATTATCACCACTATCAACTGAATAAGAGAAAACACTATTGGCAAGCATCTGTGATTTAGGTGACTTTTTTTTTTTAAAGCAGTCATGGACATTTAACACTGGCGTAGATTATGGGGGAATCTTTTGAACAGAGAGAATAAATGGCTCTCATTTATTTGGGTTGTATGTGATCTAAATCTAAAATTACGAAGTTTTGAAGCTGGGAGAAACTTTGGAAATCAACCCCTCATCTGGCCTGAAGCCAGTGCCCTGACTCTGTATGGTGAGAGCGACTGAGAGATGAGTGGGAGAACTTTTATCTCTTATACTTGCTGTGTCTGAACCAAAGCAAAACAAACCAAACTCAGAATTGGAAGGTGCAGCGATGATCTAGCCCAGGCCATCCGCAATGTGGAATGTCCTGTCCAGCCTGCGTGATGGATGGTAATCCCACTGTTTCATGAACACATGTAATGAGGAGTTGCCTACTTACTGAGACCTGCTTTCATTTCTGCTTGCCAGAGTGCTTCCTTAGGGTTGATACCAGTCTGAATGCTGGAGTACACAGTCATTATGCCTAGCATTGCCCTACAGAGTTCCATAAAATGGGCCTTGTCTTTCACAAGAGAGCTTATTTGACATTTAAAACAACTTTCATGTTCTTAAGTCTTCCAGCTATACCCCATATGGCATCACTTCTGGGTCCTTCCCCAGCCCAGTAGCCTTTCTTTAAAACCATGTAGGTTGTTAGGGTCTTTGGAAAATGGAGACGTGAGTTAAGGTACATCGTGGCTAATCTACTTTCATCGAACCTCCGGCACCTTCAGCTTGGTTGCCTAAGCAGTCTTGCTTTACTCTTCTGTGTCCTCATGCTGACCCTTAAACTTCCTGAAACTCTAGTCCTTCACTGGTGGGCCCAGTCTAGTACGCCTCCCATGATGCCCCTTGGCTGGGTGAGGTCTGCCCACTGCCATTTTACTCCTTGTGCCCTTTCTGTTGAAATTCCCTTCAGTTGTATCACCTCCCAGGACTGCAGCTTTCAGGTGTCAAATACCTGCCCTCTGTAAGTAGAGCTTTCCAGAAAACCTGAATAGCAGATACATGGCTCTCTCTCTGGAGGTATTGCTTTAATTTCACTTGCTTTTATTTGTAATACAGACCAATAATAAAGACAGCATGATAGCTTGACACCGTGGTGATGTTAGCACGGTAACTGAGGACAGGCCAAGTCCCTTGCTGACTTTGCAAATCACACCACCACCACGGCAGCTCAGCACGCCACTCGCCCAGAGCCATCCCTGCCTCCTCCGCCACCCAGTCTTTGAAGGCTGTTGATAAACAGCTCCTAAGGCCTTTGGCTTTGGCTAACCCAGTGAGTTCGATTGTCATTTGATAACTAGTTTAAGTTTCACTGAGGCCTAAAAGAGGCCAGTGCCTTCCAACTAGGGTGTCACAGCACATTCCCGTGTCCCACTCAGCTGTGAGGTATTAACAGCTACTGACAACAACGTACAGAAGTTTGCAAATGACTTATTTTAAAATATCTATGTATAAACGAGGGTGGATTCATGCTCAACCCTAAAATACTACTTTCCCTTACGTTCTGATGTGTTTCCTCATGCAGGGGAGGAAGGGATAGAGCTGCGGCTGTCATGGTGGGCATCTTGCATAACCTGCAGTCTTCTTGATCTTCTGATATACTTTAATCACAGTGGGACTGATATACTTTAATCCCAGTGGGACTTTTATAATCCTTATAAGCCTTGCGTGTTTGCTCTGTTTCAGTGAGCATTTTTGAGGAGAGTTTCTTAGAGTCTGCATTCACATGTGCTTGTGTCTTGTGCAAGTGAGCGTCATGTCGTGTGCATCTTGACAGAAAGAACGGCTGGCATGCACAGTCAGAGAGTGTACCTTCACTGGCCACATCTGTCGACTGGCCAGATCTGGGAGGGAGGCACCTCTGGGGTGATTTCAGCGTGCTCGATGCAGCCTTTTCTCCTCAAACATCTCCCAGGGGCCATGCCCAAAATACCGTGTTTAGTTATGAGGATGAGTTGGCCTTCTTTGAAAGAAGTTTCATAAGCAGCCGATCTTTAAAAAATAATTTGGTGAATTGACTAAAATTTTCTTGGCCTTTGGCTAGTACTGAATTCAAGAAAAATCCTGTGTTTCAGGAGACTTTTTGAGAGAAACTTTCCTGTCACCTTTTGAAGAATTCACATCCCATGCTTCTTGTATCACTCAATTTTCTATCTGCTCCCCTCAAGTGTGATACAATTGTAACATCCTAGCTGGCAAATAGATTAAATAATCCATTATTGAGTATAAAATGACTGTTGAAAAAGTATTATTTCCTTTACTTATCAGGCCGTTCATCTACCCATCCATCCTTCCATCCTGTCCGCGCATGCATCACTACTTGCCTGGCTCTGTGCTGTGTGCTCGGGGCTTAAAGTAGGAGAACTCTGAAGGTTGCTATCCAGTGTGTGTATGTTGTGTGGCGGAGGAAGCAATCACAATGTAAGTGGCAATTACTTTAATAGCAGAAGATGCAACATGCTGTGGAGTGCAGGGAAGGGAGTGATTAACTGTCTTCATAGATTGTGCTTTCATTTTTTGGCAAAAATAAATGGAAGCAATATTAATTTTTTTTCTGTATGTATTATATATAAGCACAATGTTAGGACATGGGCTTTGTAAATGAGGATGACATAAAAGGAACTACGAAAGGAATGATGAGTGTATGTGGAATTCTGTAGCTGTTACAGTTTACCTGTGAGCAAGGTGCGTGAGAAAGAATCATGGGTTGTAGAAGGTGGAAGAGGCTTTAAAAGTCAACTAGTTCAAGTATTAAAAAAAAAAACAACACACACAACAAAAGAAAAACACCTTTCCTATTAAATGGTTAATAGCCTCCCTCCCCTGTCCCAGATTATTTACAGCGATGAAGAGGCAGCATCAGAGTGTGAAAAGAACATTGGCTTAAGTGTGACAAAACCTGCATTTACATCCTGCTTTCTGTGTGTGCCACTGTGTGTCTATGGGGAAGTCATGTAACAACCTTGAACCGGTTTTTCTTACTGAAAAGTGGAAATGATAGTATTAACTTTGCAAGGTTATTGTTACTATGAGAAGAATTGATCTGAAACGCCTAGCTTACTGCCTGCTCGAAAGAAGTCCTCAATACATGTTAGGCATTGTGGGTGGTTGTTTTTTTTTGTTTTTGTTTTTGTTTTAAATTGTTGGACAGCTCCTTTGAAAGCAAAGCTTTTTGCTTCTAGAAATAACCTGCATTAAAGTATTCAGCGCCTCCTACCCATTGTCAGATCCACTGCAGTTTGAGGTCCTCTGCCGCTGAGACAAGGTCATCAATGACCATCCAGTTGCTGGCTTCTCTGGTATTTGACATAATGGGCCTTCTCTTCTTAAAATGTTGTCTTCTTTGTCTTTCATGGATTCCCTCTTTGACTTATTTGCCATCTCCTCTCAACTGAATCCTAAATGTTGATGTTCCTTTTCTTTTTACAAGTTCTTCCAGGCCATTTCATCTCCTTACACACATAGGATTGACTACTGCTTATAGGCTGATGAGTAACACGTCTATATTTGTAACCTAATCTTTTCTCTGGAGCTTTCTCTCAAACACTATGCAGAACAGTTGCTGTGGATGGGTGTGGTGAAAATAAAGTGGGGTATTTCTTCTCCCGTGTTTCCTAGCCTGGTTGATGTTACCACCATCCATCCAGGTTAAATAAACCTGTCATTAAGTTCAGGTCTTCTAAATATTTCACCTAGTGCTGCAGTGGCTTCCCAACATTAGTCTTTTTGCTTTCAAACTTGTCCCTTCTCATAAATTAATTTTCCCATATTGGCACCAGAGGGATCATTTAAAAATGAACATCTGGAAAAAATAAACGTGAACGCTTAATTATGCTAATCCCTTATTTGGGTGTTGATCTTTTTTTTTTACTGGTTTGTAGCATCTCTTTATATATTATGGAATTTGACCTCTATTGCGTGAATTTTGAAAATAGGTTGAATATAGCATATGTTACATTGTACTGCATTTAAGTCTGCAATTTATTAGAATATACATTCTTGAGAGCAGAGACAACATTTTTTATTTATGAGGTGTATTCTGAATGCTTATCTGTGTTTGGTCTATATAAAGTTGATTGGGCTAAACTGAACTACTTAAAAATCCCAATACTTTCCATAGCTTTGTATTTGCTTTACCTCCAGATAGAACACTCTTGCTCATTATTGTGTCCTTCTGAGTAAAACTTCTCTGATCTCCTCAGGCATAGCTGTCTGAATACTTCTTATACTTTGTATACACAATATATCATAAACATTTGCAACAAAATTTTCTCTTTGTGAAATTACCCAGGAAGGCCTTATCTACTTCATCTCCTCAATGCTTAGCATGATGCCTGGCATATAATTAATCATATTCTTCCATCCCCCGCCCCCGCAAACAAATTGATTGGAAAAGATATACCTGTTCATCACAAAAGCATAATGATACTAGCACTTCCTTTTTCTCCCCCTCTAGTATCATACTTTTTATTAATGTAGTTCAAGTTGGATTATTTTTCCTAATACTCTTGACTTAGGGAATACCTGATCTCCTCATCCTCCTGCCCAGGCATGTTCATTAAAATCTATTAAGCCAAGTCTCCTTCACCCTATTTTGTAATTATTTTATACAATTCTAAGCACAACATTTACAGGAATACCTTAGTTTGATTTAAATCTTCCTTACCTTGTCCTCTGGTTCTAGCCTTTTTAGATCTTTTATTTAAACATCTGGATTCTTTTACTTCTTCTTTTTAGTTATTTGCCCCCTTATGTCCATAGTAGATTTTCCTAGGCCTTTTACCTAAACCTGGCAACCAAATGAATTTTTGGAGCCAGTCGCTTTAGATGAGTAAGTTTACAAATCTTTTAGGTTATGCATATGTAACATGGGAAAAAAATCCCACCTGTGTTAATAAGAAGCTTGTGGCTTCTGTACAA
Source organism: Leptonychotes weddellii (assembly GCF_054177405.1). Lineage (NCBI taxonomy): Eukaryota > Metazoa > Chordata > Mammalia > Carnivora > Phocidae > Leptonychotes > Leptonychotes weddellii. Next base: position 103,069,582 of record NC_138370.1, read on the forward strand.
AAAGGGAAGTGCTTGAATAATTGGTTGTCCTTGATCTTTTCCTTACCTAATTAGTGTATTTCTATGACTGTACTTTGGAATGATAAATTTTTAGAAAATGTCCAATGCTTTTGCCTACCCTGAGATTTGTTTTAATCTTTTGGCAGTAGAAGAAATGAATTTTCCAGGGATAATGATTAGACTTGGTGTATTTATTGCTGGCATTTGTTTTGTAACATACTACATTAGTTACATTTGGAGGGAATACTTTAACTTGTCAGCTACTTTGCTTCTTCATAGGATCTTAGTCAAAGTAAATAAATAATCAAGTGCCTTTATGTATTTTTGAGATTTCTATTCTAAAAATGTTAATAATATTAATGTATATGCCCTGCACATGCATTATGTAATTTTTCCTTCCGATAACTCCGAGGCTGGAGGAGATGCAGTACCTTTTGAATGTCACACAGCAAGTAAGTAGTGGAACCAGTATTTGGATTCCAACAGTTTTGACTCCAAATCCTGGGCTTTTACCACCATAACAGTATGTTGAATTGCACACAAGGTCAAATTCATTAGGTAGCATCAGTGAATTGATAGAAAATAGACTTTATTAGGGATTTGTTTTTATATAAAATATTGTCACTGCCGGCAGTCATTTTAGTAGATTATCATTGGCTTTTTCTATGAGAGAAAACTCTAGCACTTTTGTGGGGCAAGTATTTCTGCTTCCTTTTTAGGAATATGTAGCCAGGGCTCACAAACAATGGGACTAGACTATAAACCAGTCTTTACTTGGCATTACTGACTTAATCATGGTGTTACAGGACAAACTAATATAAAACATAAGGAATGCTGTGAGTTACATAAAGAAGGTATTTTTCTTAGATCTTGAGTTTTTCCTCTAAGTTAAAACTATGGAAAAAAAAATCTAGCTATTGTATGTACTGTCGGCCTTTGTTTTAGAGACTTTGCTTCCTTATATTCATTTTCATATTTTTGTCACTAAAGCAAATAAAGGAAGCCACACATAGCTAAAGTGAAAGCCACTTCAAGGAGACGTCACATGAAACATTTTGAGGAGGGAGTTATGTGGTTTCATTGTGACATTTTAGATGCAAGTGCAAATTGTTTTGAGATCAGAATTTTTTCATTTACCACTTATAACTCTTCTGTACTATGACAAATGTTTGGGACTAGCCTAGTTAACGCTTTTCAACTGATGTTGTAATTATTTAAAAGAAAGGGTGATGATTCAGATTCAGAATTTTGATGCTTCTCTGAAGCAGTTGATTAAGTGAATTTATTTCTTTGTTCACTTGATTACTAAACAAATTTCTGATCCAACTGAACCTGGTTTGACTGATTTTGAGAAGTCCTGCGGTTCAAGTAGTTGCAGTCACAGGCTCAGGTGGAAAAGATTTAGCACCCTGCCTTGATTCCCTGAGTCTATAAATTTCATTCTGAGGCCTCTGGCTTTCCTTTGCTTCAAGGCTAATACCTCTGTATGTGGGAAGATTTCTTCTCTGCTGGAATCAACTTGGGTTCCTATTTCCTTTTCCTCTCTGTATTTCCCCCTGTGACATTTTTGTGGACCTTGGACTTCAAATATGACCTCTATTTGATGGTTGTTTAAAGGTGTTCATTAACACGTAGAAGAAAAAAATTGAATAACTTTAATTCTTAGATACTAGTACAACTAGGGCGTTTTATTGACAATTCTTGTTTGGTTAATTTATACATATTGAAGTGTAAGGCATTTCATGGCCCGAAAAAACAAAATATATATTACAACTTTTCTGCTGTGTGTGTTTATTTTAATCCTTGGCCTAGACCTTGACTGAAATAAGCTTTACCTTTTAAGGAAATTGGTACTGAGATATGATTATGCCTAGTGTTTATTATTGTACACATAGATAATTTGAGTGTTGTTAGTATAGGAAAAATATCGGGTAGGTCTGTATTTAGAAAGGAATATCTAAGTAAAATAACCAATGACTAAGCATTCTATTTGTGCCTTATCTGAACAATGTGAGTTATATGTAAGAAATATGATTTTTAAATATGGCTTTCATTTGTATGCTAAGAGTGTAATTGTGAAGTGATTAACTTAGAGGGTGCCTCCTTTGAGAATTCCCCTAGTAAATACAACTTCTGAACTCACCTAACTATTTTTGCTTTCTTGACCTAATGAAGGAGGCTAACGTATTTTTAGTACATTCCAGATTGTAGAATTTTTTCTTATGGAGGAGAGGCATGTCCCTCAGAGTCCCATTCAGTTATAATATTTGATTACAACTCAATTGGAATGGACACAAGTGAGACTCAATATGGCATTGCTTCTGCATATTCTGAAAAAATGGAAATGTGCATAAATTGTTTTCAGTACAGCCACTATTTTTAATATTTTTTTCCTTTCACTCTTATGCTAAACTGTGTATTATGAAATTGTGCCTTTACTTCTGTGCAAGGTTTCCAACTATGAGGTTTTGTGAATGATTCCTTTCTGCAGTGATGGAATTGTCTCCAATAATGGATATTTTTAAATGATTATGTAATCATCTTGTAATTACATTACAGATAATAAAGGTACCATCTGCTCTTATTTGAACTTCTGTCCTATGAAGAGAGAGCCCAGAAGTGATACTTTGCTTTTGATTATTTGGCATGTATTCAAGCCATTACTTTCCTCCTGACTGCTATCCCCAGCTACTGTTCAGAGATTTTCATAAATGAAGGGAGTGAGTGGGAGGAAAAGCCATGTTACTTGTAGTCAGGGCAATAGTGAAGCAGTTAGAAGTGGTGTCTGTCTATAGGTCACTCCTAGTGTTGTCATGCAGGAAATCTTTTTATGCATTTATCTCAGGATACACATTCTGGAGAATTCACTATATGCTACTTGTTGCCCTTCCCTCCCTCCCTCCCTCCTTCCTGCCTTGCTTCCTTCCTGCCTTCCTTCCTTCCTTCCTTCCTTCCTTCCTTCCTTCCTTCCTTCCTTCCTATTGAACTCACTACCCCAAGATCCAAGAGTTGCACGCTCCTCCAGCTGCGATTTCGATGGAATCTGGTCTAGAATGTTAAGAAAGAGGTAATGGAAAGGACTGGGATTGTAGCGTGATAGCACAGCCCCGCTGGTCTCTATTGTAGAAACATTTTACCATTCTTTTCACTTCTCTTTAAATTGACCCATCGGGTTAAAATTAAGTTTATGATGTGACCTGCTTGGTGTCAGTTATTTATTTATTTTTTAAATGCCGTTTCATTTAATCCCTGTAGTCATCCTTGTAAGGTGGTTGATATGGTATCCTGTTCTACTGAAGAGGAGAGTGTGGGTCAGAGAAGTTATTTGTTGATCATCACAGAGCTAATCAGTGGTGAACCTGAGGTCCAAAAACAGAACACTGAAAACTTATTTTGAAGGATATGCAAGCATACATAGAAGTTGAAAGAAGAGAGCAATTAACCCCATGTACCTATTCCACATCGAGATCCCAAATTTCACTACATTTGGTTGACCTACACCTTTTTTCTTTTTCTTTGCTGAAATATTTTAAAGCTGATTCCAGGTATCATGTTATCAATAGAGCAAATTTCAACTCAAGAGCAAATGTTTTATCCCTGTACCAAATGTTCTAAGTATAGGAGAGAATGACATAATATGAAGACTGCGAACAAGTAGAAGCCATATTTTTCCAGAAAACAAGTTATATATCTGCATTGAGTGTTTTTGATATGGGTGGCCATCATTTGCTGCTCATTTATTAATAAGATAGTAATAAAAGAGGACAATACTTATTGAGTACTGATTCTGGGCTAGGAACAGCCCCTCATGCTTCATGCATATTAGTTCATTTAGTTCACAGGAACCCTGGCTATATAATTATTTCTTGTGGGTTCAAGTTACTTTTTAAAAATAATTTTTTAAATATCTGTTTACAAAGAAGTAAAATATACAAATTACCTTAAATTGTAATATCTGTTCGACCCCTTCTCACCTTTCATACTAATTATAATAATGTATTATTGATGGAGGAGTAGAAAGTTGTTGCTCAAAGTGGGGTCCATACACCAGCAGCATCTGCATGGCCAGGGAGCATGGGAGAATTACAACCTCAGGCCATACCCCAGAATTTTTTAATTAGAATCTGCATTTTAAATAAGATCCTTAGGTGATGTATATGCATATTAAAGTTTGGCAAGCCTTGGGTAGCATTTAAATAGTGCCTCCCGGGGTGCCTGGGTGGCTCAGTTGGTTAAGCGACTGCCTTCGGCTCAGGTCATGATCCTGGAGTCCCGGGATTGAGTCCCGCATCGGGCTCCCTGCTCGGTGGGGAGTCTGCTTCTCCCTCTGACCCTCCCCCCTCTCATGTGCTCTCTCTCATTCTCTCTCTCTCAAATAAATAAATAAATCTTTAAAAATAAATAAATAAATAAATAAATAAATAAATAAATAAATAGTGCCTCCCAAGCGTGGCTGCACTTTCCAGTCAGCTGGAAAACTTTTAAAGCTACCAATGCTCAGTCCTATCCCTGACCAATTAAATTAGACTCTTTAGGTGAGGCCCCAGCCTCTTTTTTTTTTTTTTTAAGTCTCCTAGGTGATTCTTATGTTAGACCAGACTTTAAAATGCACTGGTTTAATAGGACTGCAGTATCTTTCCATTCTGTTTTTGCTACTTTGAACAAAGAATTTCATCTCACAAATCATATATTGAAAATGATGCCATCAATATAAATGAGAATTAAAGATGAAAGAAATTCTGGGCTTACACTTACTCTTTTTTGGTGATGGTAATTCATTGGTAACTATAGAAAATAATTCCCTTTGATGCAGGACTGAACTTCTTCACTGTTATCCTTCCTTGGCACCAGGGAATGAAAATACTGCCAAAATATATTGTCTATTTTTGTTCCATTTTTTTCCTTCAGGTGAAGAAATATGCAGAGGGAGGCAGGGAGTTAGGAAATACCAAATGTATAAAAACTGGCAAGATCATTAAATAAACTCATGGGGTTACTCTAGATAGGATTCTAAATATTTTAATTTTGTTCTTAATTTTTTTTCTTTTTTTCCTGTATGGACTTGGACGTTTGCTTTTCATTGTCAGCGTCTTCAGTTCCAGGCATAGATTTTGTTCATTCAGCTGCAGTTACTGAGTGCTTAGTAAATGCCACCAAACAAACAAAGTAGTGGCGGGAAAGTGAACAATGGAGAGAAATGAGTATTTTTGTGTTCCTAACCCTCAGTTGCATATGGTGGAGTGGTTTAGAAAAGTACGGGCTCTTGGAGCCAAACTGCCTGCATTGCATCCTAGTTCTGCTGCTTACTTGCTGTGTGACCAGGAGCAAGTTAATTATGTGCCTCAATCGTTTGGTTTTTTAACCTGTGTAACAGGGTAATAATGGCACCTACCTGTGGAGTTGTTGAGATGATTAAATGAGTCAATATAGTTGTAAAACACCTGAAAGAATGTCTGGCACGTAGTAAGCACTATGTAAGTTTTTGCCGATGATATTACTGTTATGAATATTACATACCTCAAAGAGTAGAGATGGCCTATAAATGAAAGCATAGACCCTCATCCTAATGGTTTTAACATGAGAGATTCTTTAGGTCAAAACAGGATTTTTGTTCAGGGAAATTGCGTCCCTGATTAGATCAGGGATACAAGATGTTCAGGCATATATTCTCACTACATTTATTCCTTATTACGTGGGTAAGTGGGTTAATCAGTCCACCCTTGCCTGAAGGGGGGGGGGCAGGGACGGCAGCTAACACTTAACCACACAGACACAATTAACCTGAGTTTGTTGAAGTACTTTGAATTCCTTGAATAAAAGGCACTGAAGAAATTCAGATTTTAGTCTTTAAAATAATTGCTTTCCCAAAAGCCCCATAATAGCACATTTGAGTATTTTTAAAGCTATTCATTAGATTAGTAGCATTTTACGGTTTGGCTTCATTTGAGGAATGGCTTTAGACATGGAGGAAATGTGGCAGACAGATTAGGAGGCCAGCACAGGAGGCCTGGAGTCACTGGAATATTAGAACCATCAAATGTGGATACTCGAAGGGCGGTAAAGATGACATTTTAGCCCAGTGCTTTTATTTCACGGATGACCAAAATGTGGCAGAAGTGTGAATTTTAGTGGTCTTAAGGAGAAATGCACGTTCTATTTTTACTTATTTGTGATACTTTTTTCATTAATTAAATACATTGTGTGCATATATGTACATACATATGACAAGTGTAGCAGAAATCATGTAATAGCAACATTGAAATTTTTCTACAATAAAATGTTTTTGTGTCTTTTTATGTCCCCCGCTTCAGAGTGGCGGTATCAACTAAATATATTACTTCTTTATTGCATACATTTGGAATAGGCTATGGTATCTATTTTTTATGGGCAAGATTAGGCATGTTTTTGTTGGCATAGGAAAAGTTGCTATGTGAAGAGAGTGACTATTATTTATTTAACATTTAACATGAAAGTCGAAATGTGTTCAAAAAAGCTAATTTGACGAGGGTTCTGAGTCAGGAGTATTAAAGGACAAATGAAACAAGGATTTCTTATTCTTAATCAGGGTTGGGGGAGAGGGCCAACCTTCTGCAGGGGAAATGACTATAAATGGTCTTTGCAGTTAAGACATCCTCTGTTGCAACAGCTGCCTTTCTGGTTGGCCTGGTTTTCCCCTTTCTTCACAGAGTATTGCTGCTAAAAACACCTTTCTCTTGGCACTTGAACTCTGCCATTTGACTCTTCAGTTTTCTCTTGTTTCCTGCCTAAAATTAAATTTTCATGCTTTTACTTTTGAAGCTTTGTGGAGCCTTGGTACCAGGCTGCTTGCCTTTGTTTTCATTGTGTTATTCCCATCTTGGGGGCTAGTTCACTGGTACTTGGTATCCTTGGAAGGGTTCCCTCATTTTCATGCCAGATGACAACAAATGATCCCAGCTCCTTGGTCCTTTTATAGTTAGCTTCTTTGGGAAGAAACTTTAGAGAAAGAAAATTAAAAATAAATTGTATTCAACACTGAGATGGAATGACATTCACTCCCACTGTTGGACTTTTTGGTCCCTGCTGGTATTTTGAAGCCTGTAGGGTAAGGATTGCTTTTCCTTGCTTTACTGATGTTATAATGCTGCCAAAGTAACACCCAGCACTAATTTACCTAGGAAATACTCTTGTGTTTGTTTTCTCAAATAAATACATGTAGTTTCTGAATTCTGGTTTTCTTAAATATAATTCTTTAAGTCAGTTGTACTAACGGATTTGTGTTTCTGCTTTTTAATTCTGAGTTATAAACGCACAAAAAATAAGTATGTATGGACATACTTATCTCCGTAGCTGTGCTGTCCTGGAGTTTGTTTATAAGCATTATCATTTGTAACATATAGGTGAGAAAATGGAATCTTTCGGATCGCGTGGATCACTGGTGGACATAGAAGCACAAATCATACCTACTGTATAAGAGTCTTTTGATAGAAAATAGCATATATCCCATCAAAAATGCTTGTATTGGAATTGGAAGTCCAAGGCACAGATTTGGCTTCACCGCACATCAGGGTTCTCCTCCTCACTCCTCTGTGGTGCTCTCCTCTTTGCTTTAAAAGCTTTAAAATCATGCAGGCTTTTTCTGTGTTGGGGGAGATATCCACCAAGAAATCTAGACTTACGTGGTCTTTCACTAGAGGTCTCAGAATAGGCCTGACCCAGTCTACATCAAAATCCATATGCTCCCTCTAAGAAGATTCTGATGAAATCCTGTGCCTATCCCCCTCTGGAATCAGTCTTTATATCCAGGTCTGCCTATTGACAAAGTAATGACAGCCTAATTACAAATTAGAATATTGCTTATTGAACTCAAGCTTAGAATGAAGGAATAGCTGTGATGTGTCCTGTTTTGCTCAAGCTCTTGTAGTCTGAAACATTGTCCTTTTTGTACTACAAGTATATTTTTTCCAAAAACCATGACCAGTCATCTGAAATCTGAGCCTTCTCCACTGCAGGAAACACATTGAAATACTATCTTTTTTTTTTTTTTAATGATGCCATTGAAGATATTCTATGGCTGTGCTGATCTGTTTTCATAACATCTTCCTTTAGCACCTCTACTGTTTTAATATCAATAAACTATGTAAGTTAACAAATAAATTTTAATTGGTTACATTTCAAGGTGACTCTTTGGGTAGCTCATAGGGAATGCCTCCCTAATGCTAATACCTAATCTCAAATGTAAACTCTTTTAATCACATTTAGGATAGGTTACTTTTGGATTTTTTTAAATGTATTACAAATGTTGTATGTGTAAATTCTCAGTCGTTTCTATAAAACAATACTATTTCCTGATATTGTTCTTAGGTTTGATGATTTTTGTGTACTTTTGAAAAATAAGACTAGTTCACACAACTCGTAGCTGGTCTAGAAATTTGTTGAAATTAATGAACACTAAACAGATGCTCATGGGTGGTGAGTTACTCTTACGTGGGGCACCTCCCCTAATTAGTAGCCTTTCCTTGGAGACATGCCAAGCAGCTAAATATCAGTAGTCAGACCATAATCTTAGTCACTTTTTAAATAACATACCACTAGCTTTTAAAAATAATAATGTAATTTGTTCCTCATTCTTTTGGGGGGCTACCCATTATTGAAGGAGGGTAAGATAATTTGCTCTTCTGTCCTTCCTTTTCAAGCCAGGCAGCTTTTTTAAATCTGATATAACTCTGAGAGATAATTCTTTACTTTCAAAAGCTTAGTAGCTTATAAGAAATTCTCTCAATGAGTGTCTGCTTGTAAAATAATTTTTTCTCTCTTTATTATGTTCTCATTTGCTATCACTTTAATTTTTTTTTTTTTTTTTTTTTTTACTTTTTAGTCAAGAGATTGCTTGTCCAGCAGAAATGGACCCAGTATACCATGAGAGGTGTGGAAGCCTGTGTAGAAAAGTTTAGCAATAGGGAGGGTTTGGAAAAAATGAGAATATCCAAACAAATTATCATTGTGCATTTCTTAGATTTTAGGTCTTTTTGTGCAAAGTTGCATGCAAATAGTAATATATAGTGGATAAAACTTTGGACTATAGAATTCTTTTGGAATTTATAGTGGATTTTATATTCACATTAAAAACAGAGAATGTTGACTATTAAGTTATACTCAAGCATAAGGTTTTAGACCCTAACTTTAAGAGAACTATCAAATCTTTATCTTTTAATGACTCTTTGCTGGAAGACATCTATTATATTTCCCTTCTTGGCATCTATTTCATGTCCTTATTTTAGTGCTGTGTACTGATATACGAACAGAGCAAGTATTGCAGTACTGTATATATATATGCAACCCTAAAAATATAATACTTAAAAATAAGCCTAATAATTTTAATAAAGCTCCTAGATTAATGATTTATTTTAAGATTGGATAGGTAAGTATGATGCCTACCTCTTTTTTTTTTTTTTAAAGATTTTATTTATTTATTTGACAGAGAGAGGCACAGCGAGAGAGGGAACACAAGCAGGGGGAGTGGGAGAGGGAGAAGCAGGCTTCCCGCTGAGCAGGGAGCCCGATGAGGGACTTGATCCCAGGACCCTGGGATCATGACCTGGGCCGAAGGCAGACGCTTAACGACTGAGCCACCCAGGTGCCCCGATGCCTACCTCTTATCAAGTTAACCTAAATCTAAGCACAGCATTAATGAAGCCTGTTTGCTTAGCACTTCCATGATTTTTTAAAAAACATTTCATTATTTAAGGATTTTCTTTCATGAAATACGATTTTTACTTAAAAATATTTAATAGTTGAAATTCCTTTTGTTAAGTGTGCTATAAACTTATTAAAGAGGAATAATTTAGTTGGTATGGGGGTTTTCTGAGGCCAGGCCTTTTATAAACAAATGTTAGTAGGTTAATTCAGTAGTTGAAATTTTTTCATACCATTCAATGGTTTAAATTTTTCTGAATCCATTTCTTAAGAATACAGATTCAATATTTATTCTAAAGCCTGCATGTATGCTATTACTTTTAGTGGGTGATTTTTATTCCAAAATGGCTTTAATGTGTTATTTACTACAATAAACTTTTATTAGAAAGTGAGAAATAGTAATAGGTAACACTTGAGTAGTTATATGTATTGGATATTATTCCAACCTGTTTCTCATGTAGTAGTTTATTTAATTTTTAGAATAACTCCAAGAGGTAGATACTATTATTATTCTCATTTTACAGTTAAAGAAACTGAGTCACAGAGGGAATAACTTGCCCAATGTCACACAGTTTGTAAATGTTGATGTGGAGATCTCAGCCTAGAGACTATGGTTCCAAAGTCCACTGTTTGACTGTTATACCTTATGCCTCTCTAAAGAGTGTAAGAATACTGGACTGTCACCAAGTGGATCATCAGGTGGACCCAAATCCACAAAAGTGCAGTTGATTAAATAGGATTCTCTGATTTTGAAAAAATTGGACAGATAATATTGCCAGTCTCCAAATATTATTTGATATGGCAAGTAATACCATTATGTCATATATATTTTGATATGACATTATTTCTGTGTTTAATTTTGAGCCATGATCCTTGGAAATCTAATGTAAAGAATGACTGAACACACTAAAATGCATAGAATGGAACCATATAAAGAGAGCTTGCAGAGGCAGGGAATGTTTAGTCTAGCATTTAAGATTATGGGGAAATAGGGAAATTCATTTGTCTGCTAACTTTTCAGAAATACATGGGATTTAAAGAAAAACTTTACTATCTTGATTATGGATTGAATTAGTTGAAAGTACGTCACTTTACAATTAAAGAAATTGCAGGGTTGCATGTGTGTGTATGTGCTTGCATGGACGTGTTGGGAATGCTGAGACAAGGAGCCCCAAGTCCATGTTTAAGTGACAACACATGATCTGGTTCTATTTGAGGATTATTTGGCTGGCTTTGTCTCACTGAGTGCAGTCAGATGGATTATAGGAAGTGATTGTGGGAAGTTGGGAAGGTTTCTGAGAGAGAGGAGTGTAGGGTAAATGCCATGAGGAGTGGAACATTAAAGAAAAAATATTTAAAGAGAATTTCAAAGACATTTGTTGTCTGTGAAGTGACTCCTTCTTCTATCTTCCCCAAATACTTTTGTAAAAAGTCACTTTTTGGGGGGTTAGAGCTTTTGAAGTTATGCATGTGTTTTTCTCAAGTGCTTCATCATAAAAGAGAAAAGACTGCCTTGTACATGGCATCAGGGACTAAGGAGGTCTACTCATATTCAAGTTACAGATGTACAAATTGTTTTTAAATACTAATGTAACTCTTACACGTTTGAGGATAGTTGTAAATCATATACGTACTTGGACCTAGATTACTTATTGAAGCACCTTTCAGATTTGATTACTTATCAACAGTTGCATTTTCTCCAGTTTTCTCTATTTGGTTATTTGTTTAGGACCTCTGGATATTAAAATTTTAGAACATGAAGGACCATTTAAACTCAGTGACACCCCCAGAATTTATCACCTTATCTAATGTCCTGTATTCAAACCGAGGGGGAAAAAAAGATTTATTTTTTTCCCTAGGTTCCTCCAAATATTCATTATTACCTCCCATTTTAGTAATAATAAAATTTTGGTTTTTAGTTGAGCACCTTGCTGCCCAGCCAGAAACACATTTCCCAGTCCCCTTTATAGCTAGGTGAGTGCATGTGACTAAGTTCTGTCCAGTAGGAAGAAGCTGGAGTATTGAGTGGTGTTTTGAGATACAGCCTTAAAAAAGAGAGGTAACACATCCCCCCCCCATTCCTTCATCCTGCTTCCTGGAACACAGTTGTAATGGCTGGAGCTCTGACAGCCATTTGGGATGAGAATCATACATTAGAGAATAGGAAGTAGTCAGCTAAAAGGAGTCTGGGTCCTTGATGACTTTGTGGAATTGCCATACTAAATCTGGATTACCCAGTTTGATTTATTTTCTGTGAGAGAATTCAACTCCTATCTTATTTAAGCCATTGTTATTTTGGGTTTGTCATATGCAGCTGAATCTAATTCTAGCAGATGTAATTCCTTTTCCATACAAAAAAAAAAAAGTCAGTGAATAGGATCTTTTTTGGATACTTTATTTATTGGCTTTATTCTCATGGGCATATTTCTGCATCCTAAATGAGAGACTCTGATTCCCACATGTAAATGTTAGTGAATAATCAGAAGCAGCAGAGTACATACAGGGAGAAGAGCATGAACTTGACTTCAAATTCTGCGAATTATGTGATCTTGGATTAGTTATTTAACCACACTGAGTCTCAGTTTCCTTTTCTGTAAAACTAAGATTGTAGTGTTTTCCAAAGGTTATTGTTGAAGAAAATATAAATACTTGGTTCGGTGTTTAGTACTCACTAAGCTCAGAATTTACATTTGTTAATTCCTGTTATTCCATTATATTAAAGTATCTGAAATCATATCAAATGGCATATTCCTCTAATGGCCCTGAGGAAATAAAAAGGCAGAACAATGGACCATGTTGAGGCTATTGGCAGAAAAAAACAAGTGAAGGAAACTTCTGCCAGGTAGGAGGGCCTCCACTAAAGAACAGTCCTAGAAGGCTACTGACGAAAAGGTGGATAACAAGAATTCATCAGGATGTGAAATGAAAATTGGGTTGTTAGGAGTTGGTATTTATGTCTTAAAAGGCTAATTTCAGGATTTTATATACAGAGAACAGACAATGATGTAAGTTCATAATCCTTTAAGTAGGACTGTGATGCTTAAATGAAAAATCAGTCGAATCAAGAACTAGTTGTTTCTAATTATTTTGAAAAAATGCAAATAAAATATAGTTGACCCGTGAACAATGCAGGGGTTAGGAGAGCTGATCTACCATGCAGTCAAAAATCTGCATACAATTTTTGACTCCCCAAACACTTAACTGCTAATAGCCTACTATTAGCAGTTGACCAGAATCCTTACTGATAACATAAATACTAGATTAACACATATTTTGTGTGTCATATGTATTATATACTGTATGCTAGCAATATACTCAGCTAGAGAAAAGAAAATGTTATTAAGAAAATCATAAGGAAGAGAAAATACATTTATAGTACTGTACTGTAGTTATTGAAAAAAAAATCCATGTTTAAGTGGATCCATACAGTTCAAACCCATGTTGTTCAAGGGTCAACTGTATATTGTCCTGCTGCAGAATGGTTTTTATGAGAAGAGAATAAGCAGTGACTCTTATAATCTTATAATGAAGAAAGGTGGCCATTCAGGTAACTTTAAGAAATAGTTTGGAGGAATTTTTTTTTTTTTTGTATTTTGCTTCCAGTATCTTCTTTGTGGTTCAAATGAAAAATGTAGAAAGCATCTCATAGGGATTATTTTTATTCTCTTAAAATATATTGAGTTATGTATTTTTTATTAAATCATTTAAAATGATAAATGATAAATTACTATTTTGGGGGCGCCTGGGTGGCTCAGTTGGTTAAGCGACTGCCTTCGGCTCAGGTCATGATCCTGGAGGCCAGCGATCGAGTCCCACATCGGGCTGCCTGCTCAGCGGGGAGTCTGCTTCTCCCTCTGACCCTCTTCCCTCTCATGCTCTCTGTCTCTCATTCTCTCTCTCGCAAATAAATAAAAAATCTTATAAAAAAAAGAATTACTATTTTGAAAATGAAATCTTTTGGTCACTTGGCTGGTAATATCTCCCTAATTAAAGTGTGATACAGTAGAAGACTAAATCCAAAACTTATTCTTTAAAATCAACATATGTTGAAATATGTATAGTAATGTTGCCAGGACAATTGTTGGATAGTATAATGCAAACATATTTTCGCAAATATCTGATTCCCTTCAGTTTCTGGATTGTGTCCCAGTTTTAAATGTAGGGTAGGTGATGAAATTGCTGGGCATTAAATGGACTTAAAAATTGCAAATGAATTCTATTTTCTCTCACAATTACTTGACAGCCTCTGACTCTTTTTTCCTGTTGTACAGTAATGACTCTATTCTCCTAGTGTTTGTCCCTCAAGTGAAGTGCTTCTTAGAATAGGATCAGTTCCCCCATTTTTTCATGTGTTCATTAATCAGCTCTGGTTGACATTTAATTATTCCAACCTTCAGATTCACAGCCATTTAAAAGTTAAGTTTAAGAGTTTTAAAAAATCCAAACAAGGTGTATCTTATATAATTTTATTTTCACTTAAAATTCTGTTACTAAAAAAGCCAGCGTGGCCATTTGCTTATAATAAATCATGCCTTCTTCTAGGAATTTTAAAAGTCTGTTTAATGGGACTCCTGAGTAGACAGCTGTGCAGTCTGAATTGCCTTAGACTCAAAACATTTCAGATGTAAGGTTCTACTGCTAGAGGTTGGGATGTTCTTTTGTGACACAAAACAGAACATAAACTGAAATTAAGACAATATTGTATAAAATCTCCATGTCTGCCATGTTTGTAGATGTCAGCTGTGCAAATAAGAACATTAATTTGAAACTGCAGAAAGTGACCCTTCTAAAATGTAGTACATCTTGGACAAGAAGGTGACTCTCCAATTGCTTTAAGTCAGATCATTGGTTTGTCCCAGAGATTAATTCCATATATGGGATTCTCTAAGAACTCAGAATTTCTTGGTATTAAAAACTAAGAGAGAGATGTTTATAATAGAAAAAATGCATTTCCACTCATGTGGTCTTTTGTAATAAAGAGTGATGTAGCTTCAGGAAAATGCAAGAATTTGAAAGGTCTAAGGTGAAGGTTAGATAGAAGGAGAAGGAAAGAAGAAATAAACTTGAAAATGTATTAGAATGCTCTTCTTAATAACTTGCCTTCTTTTTGGTTTACATTTTCAAAGTTCTTTGTATATATTTCTTTTGTCTTTTGTATCCAAAATGTTAATGTGTCAAAGACATTGGTTTTGCCTCTGACTACTTTTTAAATGTCTGCAGTGTTGCCAGACAGTGCTTGGCTAAAAGCACTGTGCTCATGTTTTGATTGTTACATGTTTTGATTGTCTTTTATGCATTTTGTTCTTTGTTTGTTATTTGACCCTATAGTACTAATCTACGTAGTTTCTTTTTAAAAAATCTAATTAGGGACTACTAGAAATTTCTTCAGAAAAGGATTATACAGCTTAATTTTTCCAAACAAAATTTTACTAAAGAGCTATTTTAATTTTTTCATTTTACACAAACTCTCCATACATTAACTGAGTGAATGGTCATTCATCCAATATAACAACTAAAATAATTTATGAATTTTAGTTCTATAATAATGTAAAAATTGGATTGTAGATATTTTATTTCAGACATTTGCTTTTTCTTCTTAGATAAAATCTCTTCTCCAAGGTGAAGTCTTCTATTAACTATTTATTCACAAAATAATATTTGATAAGTTCTTGATTTCTTTTGTATGCCTCATATCCCATAAGTTTAAGTTATATTTATATACTGACAATGAAAATGAAATTGAATTATAAAGACCCATGTTATATAATAGCAGTATTTGCCTCAAACATAAGTATGCTATATAGATGTTTATCTCCTTTATCATGTATTTAGTTCAAGAGAGTGTAGTTTAAATCAAAATTATATGTGATCTTTTTATATTCTTCTCATTCACTTCTGATTATCTTTCTCAGCTGCTTGTAGATTAAATGAGGTAGCTGTGTAAGCCATCTAGAATGGTGCTTGGCAGTTAGGCATTCATTAAATGTCAACTATTTTAATATTTTAATGACATATATATGTGTATATATATATATGGATATGTAGTAATATATATACACTAGCTGGCAGAGGGTTGAGTTTGAGTCTGGATAACTTATGATTATAACTTATGAATGGATTTCCTTTTTTCTTTTCTTTTTTCTGTTAGAGAGAGACTGTGAGCAAGCAGTGGGGAGGGGCAGAAAGAGAGGGAGAGAGAGTCTTAAGCAGACTCTGTGCTGAGTGAGGATCCCCATGCAGGGCTTGATCTCGTGACCCTGGTCTGAAACCAAGAGTGGGACACTTAATTGACTTCACCATCCAGGCACCCCATGAATGGATTTTTCTGCATATCTCTATACCTACATTGAGTGGAAAGAAATTAACTTAAAAAGATACAATAAATTGGCTGGCTTAGGCAAGTTGTTAATGTGTGTGTTTGTTCAGAACCTGAGCTTTACCAACAGAAAAAATGCAGCAACATTCTAAAAGATGATACCACAGTGTTTAGTACTATCTTATAATATAGAAATGGAGCATGGCTTGGGGACCAGAACACCTAATGGATAGCTGTGTGGTCTCAGGTAACTTATTCAATATTTATGATTTCCAATTTTCTGGTCGAAGAAATAGGATTAATACCAGTAAACTGACAGGACTGGTTGTAAAGATTAAATGAGATAACATAGGTAAAAAACAAGGCACTGTGCCTTGTCTCACACCAGGAACTCCACAAACTTTAATTCTCTTTCTCCTAGGCAGAGAAGAGAAAAATGGCAGGAATGTAATAGAGCAAAACTGAATACATAGCCCTGTATTTTCATAATTAAAAAAAATTTTTTTTAATTTATTTTATTTTATTTTTTTTATTTTTAAAGATTTTATTTATTTATTTGACAGAGAGAGAGACAGCAAGAGAGGGAACACAAGCAGGGGGAGTGGGAGAGGGAGAAGCAGGCTTCCCGCTGAGCAGGGAGCCCGATGTGGGCTGATCCCGGGATCCTGGGGTTATGACCTGAGCCGAAGGCAGACGCTTAACGACTGAGCCACCCAGGCACCCCCAAATTTTTTTTTAAAAGATTTTGTTCATTTATTTGACAGAGAGAGACATAGCGAGAGAGGGAACACAAGCAGGGGGAGTGGGGGAGGAAGAAGCAGGCTTCCCACCGAGCAGGGAGTCCAATGCGGGGCTCGATCCCAGGACCCTGGGATCATGACCTGAGCTGAAGGCAGACACTAAACAACTGAGCCACCCAGGCGCCCCTAAAAAAATTTTTTTTAAAAAACACCGATCCCTTAGAATTTTAGCTATAGTCGGGTCCATTGGCAAATAAGAAATCTTAAAATGATAGATTATCTGTTTCATTTCTATGACTTACTTAACCTAGTGAGAATTGACTAATTCTTGATTTTTAAATGAGTCTCCTTTCATAAAGCTTAATTTTTTTGTGATTTTATTCTTTCTTAAAAAAAGATTTTAGCATTTCTCACTATTCCATTTAGTTTTCATTAAAATTTCCACTCATATCTTTAGGATGATGAATTTCAAATAATCTGCTATTCCATCTCAAATACATTAATATAAATTGTATCTTGCCAGGTAAAGGTATAATTTTTATTTAATTTGAATAAGATCCTTGGACCAAAAAATGCTTATGCATGCTTTTACTCTGCTGAACTTTTTCATGGATTTTATATATTAGTCCCAAATAATTTTGTTTGATTGAAGTAAATAATGTTAATTTACAAAATCAAATGTAAATCCCTTTTTTCTTTTAAAATAGAACTCTATAGTTACTTTCCTTATTATTCTTGCAGGACAAGTATCACTTTTTGAAAAAGTGAGCTAAGTTGATCAATATTAAAATAGAGCTTAATAATCAGCATTATTGGCTACTAAGAATTTATCTTTTTTTAAAAATTTAAGCCCTTTTTCATTTTTGTCGTTTCATATTAATTGTGAGAGATGTAAAAAACCTTGGCAGTGAAAAACAAACAACTGTGTAGAAAAATAGGAAGTTAATCAGTGAAAGCTTTTCTTTTTACTTATACAATACTATTATCAGTAATACTGCAGTTGAAGAAAGTACATATGGCATACTTTAAACGGAGTAGATATTAGGTAGGTAACTTGATAATTCATTGAGTTTTCATAATTGTACTTGGCTTAGCAAATGTTTATTTATTGATCTTTTCACATAAGAGACGGAATACAGAATTAAAGTGTTTGTGTCTATTGAATCATTAGGATAAGTTGATAAATACATACTTTTAAAATAGAGTAATATGTAGCATACTTTTTAAAATTATTTTTTCTTTTTTTTTTTTAAGATTTTATTTATTTATTTGCGAGAGAGAGGATGAGAGACAGAGAGCATGAGAGGGAGGAGGGTCAGAGGGAGAAGCAGACCCCCCTGCTGAGCAGGGAGCCTGATGTGGGACTCGATCCCGGGACTCCAGGATCATGACCTGAGCCGAAGGCAGTCGCCTAACCAACTGAGCCACCCAGGCGCCCTAAAATTATTTTTTCTGATTAGGCCAGTGTAAGAATATTCTTTAGAAATACTCAATTGCATCGCACCTTAGAGAATATATCTCTTTTGGTTAATTTTGACTGCTAACCATCCTTCTATAGAGTACAAAGAATTCATCAACAGAATGTAGTCTGTTCTTCTTGTGCAGGTACGTCTGGATTTCTTTTTTTTAAAGAGTAATCAAGTGGAATTTTCCCAGGGCCCTACATGGCGCATATGTGTGTGTGTGTGTGTGTGTGTGTGTGTGTGTATGGTTGTATTTTATTTTTAGGCAAGGCCACATTTCTTTCTTTGTAGTTAGTGTTTCAGTTTGCTATATTTAAGAAAGTTTTCCCTGAGCCCTAGAGCAAGATGAAGTTTATGGGACTGTGAAGTGTCTTTCCCTCTGCTCCCCAGTATTTTGCCTTTGGGGTCTCAAATATTTATATGAAACCTATATCACAACATAACTGCTTCACAGCCTGAATGCACCTACTTCAGAAGGATTGTGTTTCTTATTATTCTATTATTTATGCATTGTTGTCAAGTAGAAAGCTTTCTCATTTTATAATATCCCCAGGAATAAAGCCCCTTACAACGGGAAGCCACAGGAAGTACCAAGATAACACCTGATGTGTACTATCTTTCTTCCCCCTCTGTTCCCTTGGCTTTTATAAATCATAGATGACAAAGGCCTCGCTCTCAAAGTGCAGAAAGGCCATGGCAGAGGAAGGTGGGGCCGTGGCTGGGAGAGCTCTTTATATCAAACCCTGCATTCCTTTTTCTAGGAAATAACTTCTTCTCACTGTTATAAAAGTCTCAACCTTGTGTGTGTTTGTGTACAAAATTTTACATTTCAGAAATTATGCTTTAATTGAATAATGCAGTGTTTTGTGAATATAAACTTTTTTACTAATAATTTTTTTGTTAAAAATGATTCTGAAATATTACCTTCAGGGGATTTCGTGAACATTCCATATCTCAGGTATCAGGATAACAAAACTGTAAGTAAGTACACTGTATATATTGTGCAGTGATAAAAACACAAAACATTAGGCTTCTATCGAGCAGTTTTCCCCTTCCAGTTTTAAAATCTAGAATTACTTTGGGTCAGGTAAAGTCATCTTGGAAGAAAATAATTTTTAAAAATTCCACATGCATAGCACGAACAATTTTTGAATGTGAAAAATACATAAAAGTGTTGATAAATTACTTTTACTTTCTCATTCCAGGCCAGATTTCAAGCGCCCAAATCTTTAAGAGCGCAAATAGGAGTCCTTGTAACTGTAGACATGAGTCATTACAAGATGTATTGTTAAGTTATTTGGGACACACCCAATAGATGAAAAGGCTAAGAAATGTGTAAGATGTAATTAGGAAATTCTCCCTTGAATACTCAGTTACCATTGTGCTTTCTTTATCATTGATTATTTTTGGATAACAGATTCAATAGATCCATCATAAGAATTCATATTATAAAGTGGCAGTTAAAGTGTCCTTTAAACAAACTTATCATAGAACTGGAATACATTTCAATAAGATTTTTAAAGAAGAGAAGTATACCCTTAAAAAAGCAATATAAATACTTCAGTTATAACTTCACTGGTTAATGTGGTCTGGGAAAAAACACGGAGCATCGTATTTGCTCCAAAGAAAGATTTCACATGCCAGGCACCGAGTGTCCAAGTGTCAGCCACAAGGTACATCTGGTAGATTTAAAAATATAGAGGAAATTCCAACTAAGAAATGTCACGTAGTTGACCATGTTTTAATACTGGACCAGTTATAACTACATTTTATAGTCAAGGTAGGAACCATTCATTAAATAATCTAGACAAGTCATTTGTTCGGAGAAAACTTTTCTTAGGGAGGTCGCATCTCTCCCTGTGGATGGGTTCATTGTCGGCTGATAAGTCAGCTAAACCATGGTGGTTCAGAAGGTTCATTGTCAGCTGATAAGTCAGCTAACCATGGTGGCCTCGCTGGTTTCCTAGGTTGGTGCTGCCAAACTCCATTCTCAGAATTGTTTTGTGGAGGTAAAAGCCCCGAAACACTGGAAATATGGCAATTATTCACCCTCATTTCAACACACTCTATGTTCAAGTTCCCATGGAGCAGGAAAAGTGCAGCTATAATCGCCACATTGACTGGGGACAAAGTTGACAAGGCAGAACTCTACCCGCAGACGTTCTTGTTTTCCACATAACGTGGCGTCATTTGTATAAATACAAACAGAGTGCCAACAAAATCTGGTTATCTTCAATGCAAAATGAAATTAGGGCTGTGATTTCTTTTTTTTTTTTAAGATTTTATTTATTTATTTGACAGAGAGAGACCCAGTGGGAGAGGGAACACAAGCAGGGGGAGTGGGAGAGGGAGAAGCAGGCTTCCCGCTGAGCAGGGAGCCCGATGCGGGGCTCGATCCCGGGACCCTGTGATCATGACCTGAGCCGAAGGCAGACGCCCAACGACTGAGCCACCCAGGCGCCCCTAGGGCCATGATTTCTTTTAGCTCCACTTTAGATTCTTGGAGTATACCCCCTCGTCTCAGTTTAGTGTGTTTTGCTGAGAAAAATTCTTTGATCATCCTTGGTAGACCTGTTATACCTGCAGATGCCATCTTTGGTGTCAGAACTTCAGGGAAGGCGAGAGGAGGTAGTGTTTTGACTGAGATATTCAACAAGTGCTTATGGAGTGGAGTCTCCCAGGAAGGGAAAGAGCTCTGTCCTTAACTCATGCTTCTGGTCTACCTCTGAGACCTTGCATGCACCGTGTTTGTCTTGCTTATCTGTGCCCTAAGTCTCACATGTTAAACTAAAGGAGACAACAATGACACAACAAAACAAAAAAGGAAGAAAATGAGAGTGCACCTGCACAAACCAAGCGATCCGTATGAAGTAAGGGATTTGGTCCTTTAGTCAGTAATTCTATAATGCTTGACACATCAACTTAAGAATTACAGTAGAACTTAGAACAAAGAGAATGAAATCTGTAGCTCAGTTTGTTTACTTTTTAAATTTTTTTCCAGTTTTATTGAGAAATAATTGACATGTATCACTTATAAATTTAAGGCACACAGCATGATGGTTTGAAAACTATGAAAACTCATAGGATTTATTCTCTTAACGACTTTCCTGTATATCATGTAGCAGTGTTAGCTATAGTTGCCATGTTGTACATTATAGCCCTCATACTTATTTTTTTTATAACTGGAAGTTTGTATCTTTGACCACCTTCCTCCAACCATCCCTCCCCCCCACTCTTCCCCTCCAGTAACCACAAGTTTAATCTCTTTTTATATGAGTTTGGGGTTTTTTGTTTGTTTTTAGATCCCATAAATAAATGAGATCATACAGTATTTGTATTTCTCTGTCTTATTTAACTTAACATGGTGCCTTCACAGTCCTACCATGCTGTCACAAATGGTAGGAGTTCCTCATTTTAATGGCCGAATAATATTCCATTGATTATATATACCACAGCTTTTTTATCCATTCATCCATCAGTGGACACTTAGGTTGTTTTCATGTCTTGGCTAATGTAAATAATGCTGCTGTGAACATGGGGGTGCGGGTATCTTTTTGAGTGACTGTTTTTGTTTCCTTTGGATATATTCCCAGAAGTGGAATTACTGGATCATCTGGTAGTTCTATTTTTAATTTTTTGAGGGCTCTCCATATTGTTTTCCAGGGTGGCTGCACCAATTCACAATCCCACCAATAGTATACAAGGGTTCCTTTTTCTCATATCCACATTTATTCTTATCTTTTTGATGATAACACATTCTTAGGTGTGAGATAATATCTCATTGTGCCTTTAGTTTGCTTTTTCTTGGTATTTTAATGATGTTGAGCATCTTTTCCTGTACCTGTTGGCCTTTTGTGTATCTTCTTTGGAAAAATGTCTACTCAGGTCTTTTGCCCATTTTTAATTGGGTTATTTGTGTTTTTTTGCTATAAAGTTGTATTGAGTTCTTTATTTTGGACAATAACCTCATCATCAGATATATGGTTTGCAAATATTTTTTCCCATTTCATAGGTTGTCTTTTTACTTTGTTGATGGTTTCTTTTGCTGTGTGGAAGCTTTTTAGTTTGATGTAGTTTCAGTTGTTTATTTTGATTTGCTGCTTATATTTTTGGTTTCATATTCAAAAAATGTCAAAGAAATTTATTTCTATGTTTTCTTCTAGGAGTTTCATGTTTCTGGTCTTACACTTAAGTCTTTAATCCATTTTGAGTTAATTTTTGTGAGTAGTATAAGATAAGGGTCCTTTTCATTCTTTTACATGTGAATACCTAATTATCCCAGCACTGTTGATTGAAGAGACTGTCTTTTCTCCATTGAGTATTCTTGGCTCGTTAACTATTAGTTGACTATATATGCTTGGGTTCCTTTTAATTATGTACCATTGGTCTATTTGTCTGGTTTTAAGCCAGTACTATACTGTTTTGATGACTCTAGCTTTATGGTATTGCTTGAAATCAGGAAGTGTGATGCCTCCTGCTTTGTTCTTATTTCTCAAGATTTCTTTGGCTCTTTGGGGTCTTTTGTGGTTCCATACACATTTTAGGAGTGTTCTTTCTTCTTCTGCAAAAAATGCCATTGGACTCTTGGTAAGGATTGAACTGAATCTATAGATGGCTTTCAGTAGTACTGACGTTTTAACAATATTAATTTTCCCAATCCATGAACACGGGATACCTTTCCATTTATTTGTATCTTCTTCAGTTTCTTTCATTGATGTTTTATAGTGTTTGGAATAGAGATCTTTCACCGCCTTAGTTTAATTTATTCCTAAGATTTTGTTGTTTTTGATGCTATTGTAAATGGGGTTGATTTCTTTCTTTTTCAGAAAATTTGTTGTTAGTGTATCTTGTTTACTTCTGCTGAATATCTTTCCTTTGGGGTCAGAATACGAGTCTTTGGTGTTCTCTCATTTTCCTGAGAAGTGAGGACTGTAATGGTATGTAGCCCATATTTGTTTGCTTTTTATGTAGCTCCATGTATCAATCATTACTGCTGATTTCCTAGTGGAAATTTTTCTTTCAACCTCGTTTTGGCTTTACCTCCAAATGCCTTCTTTTGTTGGCTGAAATTTAGCACTGTAATTTGTGGCTTTCCGGAGAGGGAAACTCCATGGTCAGGTGGAGGGGGGAGGCTGCATTCCAACAGTGGAATAGTAGGTGTTCCAGACAGAGCCATGATTCTAGAGTGAGTAGGGGTGCGGGGTGAAAGTTGGCTCCTAATTCAAGCCTTACCTGAGGCAGTATTTTTTAAATAGAAAAGTGCCCTCTCTAATTAGCTGGCCCAATATGTAATTAGATTAATGACAGCCAACTGCTTTAGAAACCTTCCAGAGTAAGCTAACCAAGGAATAGATGTTCCAAGGATATGACAAAGAGCTAATTTTCCTGCACTAAAGAGTTTGTAGCTTTACCTCTTGTATTTGTGGTGGACTGCCTCATCGCTTATGAAGGTGAAGCACGTTATTTTTGGGAGGCAGACATAAAACTTTTTTTCTTCTGAGGATGTCTTCCTGGGGAAAAAAATCTATTGCTTAAATGTACCTTTTTAGTAAATCCTATGCTCTCAAAGTGTTGTGTAAAGCTGAAATTCACTGGTTTAATTGGTAATAGAGTTCTAGAGATGGGTGTTATTTCCATCATTTAAGATTCACTGAGTATATAATCACCTTTGTGAGCCATGAAAAACACTTAGAAAACTGGTTTTAGGCTAGATATATTTTAGTGATAATTAAGTATGTATTCTTAAAAATATTTTTATACTATTAGATGCTAGTAGAACATACGTCGTCATTGATTTTTCTAAACTGCTCCCCCACATACACCAAAACCTTTGATAACCTGCTGTTTTCTGCTTTTAAAGCAGGAAATTTATGACAAATGATTTCATTCTGAAGTTGCGCTTGAGTAAAAAGTTTTCATGTTACTAATCTCATTTTATTTCTTTCTATTCAAAGAATATAGTCACCTTTTACCTTTTATGTGAAAAAAAAGGATGATTGCTATCACTTTCACTTGCACTCTAAAAGAAGTATGTTCTAGGCTTTCTCATCAGTTAGCCTGGCCCCAAATTAAATCATGAGAACAGATCATTATAATTCTCATTCTAAATATTTGTTGGTTTGCTAGTAAACTTCAATTATGATTAAAGTAGCCATTTAAGTTCATTTCACTGTTCCTGAGGTATGAAATACTAATTCTATAAACGTACTTTCATAAACCATAATTCATGGGTGCAGACTACAGTACTTCCAAAGTTATGTAGAAAGTATTCTTTATTTCTTTTGATCACCTCTTAAAAGTAGGACTAAAAAATGACAGATGACAGAAAGAAAGAATAATGCCTTTTGTGGTCTTAAATGGCTCAGTTTTCGAACATGAACTTTATGGTCCACATGAGCAAAAGAGTTTGTACAAAGCAGTTAAGCTACTTGAAACACAGGCAGTTTTTCTTGCCTAGATGCTGAGAAACATTTTTGAGCCATTCCAAACCACTGGGATCATTTACTCTGATTTCAGATAAGCAAAATAAAATAAACAAACTCTTGCCCATGTGGGAACTGGTTCTGCTGTCTCTTGTTCTAACTCTGCAAAGCCTGAATGTCTCCCCAGTATCTTTGAATGGGTCTCATTGTTTATTTATTGTGCTTTTCACAAGTGCTTGTAACTTCACCCTTGTTTTACTAATAGCTTTCTTCTAAAGTGGGTTGACATTTCAGTTAATTTTCAATGGCCTCAATGTTTTTCCTTAAATTAGGCCAGACTGATGGGCCTGTTTAAAGTGAGACAGTCTCATATAAATTGTAGCATATAAAAATAAGGAAACTTTATTAGAGATTTTTGAATTTGTTTTCCTACTTAAAAAAATGAAAGGTCAAAGAGAATATTTTTCTCGTATTCTTTAATTACTTGTATTGGTAAATTAAATAAATGGATATAGAGTTTAGAACCTGGAGAAATTGTAAGTTTTTATATTAAAACCTGTTAGCTGTGTAAATATTCTACATTTTTTTTATTTTTAAATACTTTTAAGAATCTTTACACGAGGAATTCAGAAGATAGATCAGTGGCTTCCTTATCTAGATCAAATTTGAACACTCTATACAATATTTTATGTTTAGATTTTTATTACTTTAATTTTAAAAACCATAAGAAAACTTTTTCATCTGTAGAAATGAAACTAAACATGAAACTACAGGAGAATGTTGTCTTTATACCAATAATTAAAACTTAAAGCTATATAGCAGTACTTGGCACAGAAATGGGTATCATTACACAAAATCATGAAACAGGTTCTAGTACATAGTAAAACGTACTTAAATGATAAAATGACATTTCAATTAAAAAGAAAGAGCATGGAATATTCAAAAAATTATATGGCATAGCTTTTAGCCTTATTCAATTTTATATACAGAAATAAATTCTAGGGGCTCCTGGCTGTCTCAGTTGGTAAGCATGTGACTCTTAGTCTCAGGGTCATGAGTTCGAGCCCCACATTGGATATAGAGATTATTAAAATAAATAAATAAATAAAAATAAATAGATTCCAAATATATTAACAACATAAATAAGACCAAAAAGCAATCTAAATAAAAATATTGGGAGAAAACATAGAATACTAAGGAAACCTCCTCATCAAGAATGTCTTCTTAAGCTTGCTAACAAACTTTGATCCAAAAAGCAAAGATTGACAGATTTGGTTACATAAAAAGTAAAACATTCTCATTTGCAAAGGCACAGTAAACAAAGGAAGAAAAAAAACTGAGGGTTCTAGAGGGGAGGGGGGTGGGGGATGGGTTAGCCTGGTGGTGGGTATTAAAGAGGGCGTGTACTGAATGTAGCACTGGGTGTTATATGCAAACAATGAATCATGGAACACTACATCAAAAACTAATGATGTAATGTACGGTGATTAACATAACATAATAAAATTAAATTAAAAACAAAAAAAGGTAGAAAATTAATATAGTTATTATGTAAAGGGTTTTAGCACCTTAATCAAAAGAAAAGCAGAACAATTTGGAGAGAGTATGAACCATAAGCAACTTGCAGGTATGACCAGTGAAGATTTATAAATGTGCTCAACCTCTTGACCAGTCAGGATAATACAACTGAAAACAATAAGATGTGATTTTTATCCCATCAGATTGGTTAACTTAACCAGACTTATCATATCTAATGCCAATAAGGATATGGGGTTATTGACATTTTTACATGCTGTTGATAAGACTGAATTTTTAACACCTAAAATACATTGTTTGTCTCACTGATCCTATTCCTCTAGAAATCTATCCTTCAGAAAATACCAATACATAGGGATAAAACATATGATGTCTATTGTTAATAACCTATATGTTATTGATCTAAGTTCTTAAAAATGTATTTTTAGCGATTAAAAATCAGTGAAAACTTTTGAATCAATTATATGTTCAAACTATAGAATATAATGCAGCTATATTAAAAACAATTGAGGAATTCTTAATTTCAGGAAACAAACTGAGGGTTGCTGGAGTGGTGGGGGGTGGGAAGGATGGCGTGGCTGGGTGATAGACATTGGGGAGGGTATGTGCTATGGTGAGCACTGTGAATCGTGTAAGACTGTTGAATCACAGACCTGTACCTCTGAAACAAATAATACATTATATGTTAAAAAAAAAAGAAGAAGATAGCAGGAAGGGAAAAATGAAGGGGGGAAATTGGAGGGGGAGACAAACCATGAGAGACTATGGACTCTGAGAAA
>NC_138370.1:103096612-103163824 GCF_054177405.1 Leptonychotes weddellii
AGGAAATTGTATATATGTATGTATATGTAAATATATGATCATATATTTTATTCAATTTTTGTTAATAAAAAATATCCTATAAAATGCATACATTTGTATATCTTGTGTACACATAGTCAAAATATGGATATTTCCCTGGCCGGAAAGGGGTCCTTAACTGTGAGATTGTTAGAGAGGTGGAGGTAAAAGAAATACAAGTATCCTGCATTTGTAATGTTAAAAGCATTCAAAATAAATTTAATGGCCACTCCCAAGTTTTAAGTGAGACATAAATTTGCCTTAAACTTTTCAACTTGATTCCTGCGCTTAGTTTATAACTGCTTTGGAATGACTCAGGAAGTGTGCCTGGGTGGCTCGGTTGGTTAAGCGACTGCCTTCAGCTCAGGTCCCTTTGACTCAGGTCATGATCTCAGGGTCCTGGGATGGAGTCCCTAGTCTGGCTCCCTGCTCAGCGGGGAGTCTGCTTCTCCCTCTGCCTCTCCCCTGTGCTCATGCGCACGCGCCACGCTCTCTTTCTCTCTCTCAGAAGTGAATAAATAAATAAATCTGTTAAAAAAAAAAAAAAGAATGACTCAGGAAGATCTTACTGCATTACTCCTAAAAGGTAGTGGTTGAGAGCCAGGAACTTTTGACTTGTCATGTCAGGCTCTGCCTTGCTGACGCAGGGCTAGATTATCACCATGGCTCAGACTCAGTTTCTGCTTTTGTCAAATGGGAATGATACTATTGAGAATTAGTACTTTTAGGTTATTTGGAGCTCTGTATAAAAACGTATGGTAATGACAGACTTGGAGACGGCACATTCTGTTATTTGTCTTCTTCTTAGTGGATGCTATAGCAAGCTGACATTACAGATCAAGAATTACTTAGTACTCTCTGGCAGTAAGCTAACTGAGAAGTTTGTCCTTGCTTATGGGATTATGTGATACTAAGATGCTCATAATAATATACCACTGCAGCCTGATCTTCTCATAGTGTTAGAGCCAGAAGGGACCTTGAAAATTGAGACTGCCACTACATTTTAAAGATGGTAATACTGAGGTGAATTCCTTGTCCATGGTCACACACCAGAGACAGAGCTGGGACATCCTCTGAACAACGTGCTGGGAACTATTTCTGGCATGTATGAATCAATAAAGTCATTTCCTTACTCTCAGTCTAGGGCTTTTTCTTTGGCATTTAAACATTTTGCTTTATGTTTCCTCATTGTATTGCCTGGAACGAGTATTATAAAGGAATCTAGGTAAGAGATTTACCTAGTGAGATTACTATCTAAAAGAAAAGGTGTACCCTGTTGGAGGCTGGGTAACTTTGCTTTCAATTTCACTTTTTTTTTTTCCCCTTTCAAACCGAGATTTCTTTAGGCTCTTCAAGAAACTATATTAAATGGACTAATTGTTGCAGAAAACATATGGGTAATATTGACTAATTTGAGTGTTTTATTTTAATTGGGCCATTGTTCAGTGGTTTCTTCTGAGTTCATGTGTGATTTAAAAATATATATAATTTTTTAAAAAGAAACTTGTTATTTGGAGTAAGCACCATATCATTAGGTATGTACAAAAGTACAAAGTAATTTTAAAAATATGTAAGCCAGGGCACCTGGGTGGCTCAGTTGGTTAAGCGACTGCCTTCGGCTCAGGTCATGATCCTGGAGTCCCGGGATCGAGTCCCGCATCGGGCTCCCTGATCAGCAGGGAGTCTGCTTCTCCCTCTGGCCTTCCTCCCTCTCATGCTCTCTGTCTCTCATTCTCTCTCTCTCAAATAAATAAATAAAATCTTTAAAAAAAAAATATGTAAGCCAGTCTTTACAAATGCAAGCAGGATTACTTTTCCTAGAAATGAGCATGGTTATTTCAAGAGAATTAGATGACTGACACACTAATTTCATTGGAAATATTTGAGCAGGGGGGGCCTAATGTATAAGAATCAGTTTATCACGTTTTTGATATTAAATGAGATGAGTTTTGTAGTCTCAATAAATTTTGGACATTTGAAGATATGAGTGCTTGCTTTATATGTCATTAGAGTTTGTGTGTATGTATATTCATAAGGGAGAGATGTTTTATATATAAATGTATGTATATATGTAAATTTGTAGATAAGAATGTGTATAAATTTGTTTACTGTGTTGGCCTTTTAGATGACTCTATTTGTTATGAATGATGGTGACTTCTGTTAAGGACCTTTGAAGTGGTTTAAAGTAAAATACTGTATCTTAAATTATTTGGTAAGATTGAGATACTTTTTTGGTTTAATGCTTTTTCCCCTTATTTTCTCTCTCCTTTTACCACCAAATTATCCATGAATAGTGATAGAAACAATGATATTCTTAGTATGGAGAGAACTTAGAATTTCTCAAAGATGCATTACTTTCGGGGAAGTGGATATACAGTGTAGCCTGGGATAACATTTAAGACCTCTGCATGAAATATTATCTTTTGTGGCATAAAGTGATTTAAACTATTAACTTAAAAAATCGTGACAAAAGTTGTTTCATCACTATGGTAACCTTAATGCCTTTTCCCTAGTAGATTGTCATCACAGTTTATGTTTTTGATCTGATCTTTGTTCTTTATGTGTCAGGAAAACTTAAGCCAAGATGTGTGACTTTGCCAATCTTTTATTCAAACAGGTTTTCTGACTAAACATGTTTTATAATGTTATTATGATTCACATCTTCTGGATACAAAGTGTTTATATGGGTAGTTTGACTTGACAGCTTGAAATGTTTATTTAATATGTATGTGCACTAATTTTATTAGTTTGTCTCTGTTAAATAAAGCTGATAATATTTTAGCTTATTTGTCCTTATGACCCAAATTATTTGTCTCTCTGAAACAGCAGTTGGTGTGTTAGTCTCTTATTTGTCTTTTTACTTTACCTTTTTTCCTTCTCCTTAGTAGACTATATTCCTGGAGGGCAAAGATCATTTAATCAACTTTACAAACCTAGTGCCAGGCTTAGAGCTGGGTATTCAATAAAAGTGTGTTGCAAGAATGCCTTTTAAAGTAGCTGTCGGAATGCGCAGGATGCCAGTCCTTGATGATAATGAGAGATAGTAGTATAAATGTTTTTCTACCTTCTAATGTTTTTGACTTGATGAAAATAAGTTAGACATTTTGTAAAAGAAATTATAAATCATTTACTTAGTATCATTTATTGATGCTTACTACATGTTTGTTGCAGTGGGGTATTAAGATAAAAAAAAAAGTAAGCCTCTGTTCTCTAGCATTTCAGAGATATAGAGGACAAAATTATAAAAGTCTGGTATGTAAATTTTTTAAAAAAACAGTGAAAGATCCCTTGTAGGTCTAGGTATTGACAGCCAGTTTTTCAGTGACCATGAATGAAGGTTTCTTTGCCTCCGTCCGATTTAGAAGGGAACATGAGACTTTGGGTTGCACCTTAGGGACTCTTGAATCTATCTGGCAGGAGCGGTGTCCTGTGAAGGTGGCATAGAAGGAGCTGTGAGACCTACTGGCTTGTGCTGATTCCCAGACTTATAGGGGAAATACTAGATTTTTGGAACTGAGAGGAACCTCTGGAGTCATTCATTAGAGTTGGCTTCTTCCTGCTGAGAAAGCGCAGCGGGGGATTTGCCCTGACCCACAGTGAGTCTGGGCAGAGCCAGTCCCTTTAAGAGCAGGTTCTCTGGGGCACCTGCGTGGCTCAGTCGTTAAGCCTCTGCCTTTGGCTCAGGTCATGATCCCAGGTTCCTGGGATCGAGCCCCGCGTCGGGCTCCCTGCTCTGCGGAAAGCCAGCTTCTCCTTCTCCCACTCCCCCTGCTTGTGTTCCTTCTCTCGCTGTGTCTCTCTCTGTCAAATAAATACATAAAATCTTTAAACAAACAAACAAACAAAAAGCAGGTTCTCTGATTCCTGGTCCAGTGGCTTTGCATCAGCAGTGTGCTTTTCCTCCTGAAGTGGTGGAGACAAAAGTAAAAACAGCTGAACTATTCAAACAAAAGGAGCTATAATCAAAACATTATGATAAGGCATGAAAAACCAATCAAACAAAACTACCTTCATGGTTTTACTTAAAGATGACTAAAACAGTATGCCGTAGACCTTCAGTATCTGAGATTTAGGGCAGGGGATCCTCATTGCCAAGACCAATATTCCTGCACAGAACAAGGGGGAAAACTGTAGACATTTCTGTTATAGTATGTAGTATTTTGAGTTTCTGCTAACATCTGGCTATGTATGTGGGGGCTGGCATGGTTGACCCTTTTCCAGGATGGGTCACCCAGTGGGTTCCCCTTCCTGGCAACAGATAATTGACTAAGACACTCTCTGCATAGTCAAACTATATGGTTCTAAAAGACCTTGGGCCAGCTTCAGTCACCTTATATCCTTATATCCAGTCACCTTATATCGATCTGCTGATGTTATCCCGGTTAAGTTAAGCCGTAAGATTTGTATTATGAAGCCAATTCATGATGTCCATATAATAATTACTTAGGACATGGTAAATGACTGTGATGATGATTAGTTTTGCTCCATGTCTTGGGTTCTTCATTTTGAAATGGAAGCTTATAGTTACTCTTGAACTGACTCTGTGTTAGGAAACTGTGTTAAGATACTGTTTATGATCTGGAATAAATCCCAAAAAGAAGTAGTTCAGAGAAGATTAAGGAGAATCAAGGAACTTGTCACTTGCCAGTATCATTGACAGACGGCAACCAAACTTCAGTAAAAAGATCAGATAAGAGAAAATGAGGAAGGCAGAGATGAATAAATATTTCCTTTTTCGTCATGACACTGTCATTTGCTGTCACCTCTGAACCAGTGATATTTTGGCATGAACTTTATAAGTTCCCAGAATGGTATTGTATCCAAATGTGCAAATATTAAAATTTTTCTAAAGAAGCTCTCAGTGTTTTAAATATATTCTAATTTCAAGTGTTCTTATTTAAGTTCAGAACGTTTCTACGGTGGCTTAGCTGCAGATTGGTGGTATAGAAGGGGCCGTTAAGGACACATTAAATAGTGTGGCATCGTTTTGCTCTGATTCATTAACTTCAGCTATAATTTTACGTCTCTCTTAAGTTTTAGATCTATAATTGTTTATCAGTGGTAGTCCTGTATGCATAAATGGAAAGTTTTGCATTTATTTGCAATAACAGATAATCTTCAGAAAAACTATCCCTTATTAAAAAAAAAAGTTGTTGGGAAACAGAAACAGAGTAATCTATTTGAAGCCCTCAGAAAAATAAGCCTGTCTCTAAAACCTTTAAATAAAATGACATAGTCAGCAGAATCTGTGGGAATAAGGGAGACATGTGGGACTCTATCTTTAAAGAGCAAATATATATATTCTCCTAATTACCTCCTGATTATTTTTGAGGAGGTTACCTTAAAGCAAAACAAACGAACAAACAAAACAACAACAACAAAAAAACAAGTGAACTGGTTTATCAAAACCTAGATTGTAATGAAAATAGTTCATTCGTCTTCTTTTTATTCCTCCTTAGCTTTTTCATACAGCTATGAAGGAGCACTAAAATAAACAAAAATAGGCACTTGGAGAAATATGGACTATGTTAGACTCTAGATGAATAATAAACATAAAAATTTGCATATATAATATCTATATTTAATTGTAGAAACAAATATACTAGTCTATAGGTAACATTTAACTCTTATTTTACACTGTGAATGAGATGCAAATAGAATTAAAAATGAGTTAAAGATTACTTTAATTGAAATCAGTAGAATTTTATTTGAATAAATTACCCACACTTTAACAAGGTTGGAAATTCTTCTCATGCTACCATGTAAATAGATCTTTAAAATGTATAATTTTATTTTTTTAAGGTTAAGTACCCAGTGTGTCTCTCCACGTGACACTTTTTCTTGAAAGACATAGAATATTCCTTAAGAAATTAAAAAAAAAAACTTTGCCTGTTTTAAAATCTGTTACAAAGGAAAACTCAACGACAAGAAACCTTTCTTGAAGACTTATAATTGCAAAAAAGTTTATCTAATGTTCATAAGGTGTTGGGTCTGGTCCATCTAAGTGAAAGATCGCACTGTCAAGTGTGAGACTTGCAGAATTCAAATGTTTTTCTTTTATACTTTCCTCAGGAATTCAGAACCAGTTAAGAGTGTAAGAGTGTAAACATCTATAAATCATTACAGTAGGTAATGCCTACGTGGCGAACAGTCATTGTAAATTTGCTAAATATCTGGTTAAATTTTATTCATGTTTGACAGCAAAAAGCTACAATTTAAATCCCAGAGAAAAGTTTGAAGCAAAGTAAGCATATCAAGAGAATTGCCAAATCTCCATTTTGTTTTATTCTATACTAGACGTGGCCCTTTATCATGAGATCTACAATGAGATTTTGAATGAGGGCGTCCCCGTTTTCCAAAAGGAAAGTTCCTGAAATGTTCAAGAAATGTTATTTAGAATTCCTTAATAGTCATGGAATGTACATGTGCTCATGTTTGAGGTTTTTCACCTGTGTGTGCTTAATGTACAAATTAGAAAATAGATGCCTATTTTGATAAAACTCGTGTCTCATTATTCATAAAGGTCTTTAAGCTACTAACAAATGAGATAGTGTTTTTTTCAGGTAAGTTGCTCTTTCCCTTAAGTAATTGCCTGTTGGTACCATAGCCCTACCTTGTGTATAACGGATGTTTTGTATTCTGAGATTCTAGATAATTAAATTATTTTAATGTTATTCCCCTAGTGGTTCCCAATTTGGCAAGGGTTTGAGGGTAGGGGATGTTGGCAATGTCTGGAGACATTTTTTACTGTCATAAGTAGGGGTGGGGATCAGCTACTGATACCTAGTGAGCAGAGGTCGGGGATGCTACTAATTATCCTATAATGCACAGGACAATTTCCCACAACAAAGAATCATCCAGCCCAAAATGTCGATAGTGCTGAGGTTTAGAAACCCTGCTCTAGATGGAAGGGAGAGCTTCTCTTTCTCTTCCTTGCCGTATAAAATGTATTTATTTTTTTCATTATTAAAACTCACAAAAAATACTCCTAGAATTAGGAGTATTAGAGATTAAAATTTAGCCCTTAATGAAATAGATCATTAAATTAGCTATATATAGGGAATGAAATTGTAGCATCTGGTTAATGTGTGGATGTAAAATTATTAATACTAAAGTGTACCTGGAAAAATTATAAATAGAGATTTGGTAAAAATTAGTTTGTGTTTTAAAATTACATATTGCTGAAGCTGGAAGGGCTCTTAGTGGTCATCTGATTTGTTGGTTCTTAACTGAGGTGATGTATTGATAGTCATCAATGCTTCAGAATTTTACTTGAGGAGATGTTTTGCTCAAAAACAGAATGCTTAGAATCCTACTCTGATATAATACTTTTTATAAGCTCACTCACTGTTTAAAAGTACTTTTTGGAGGTGGTTTTTATTACCTCATGCCATCCTCACACCACTCCCTCTTTGAGAACCATTGCTGTCTTCTACCCCATATTGCACTGAGGCTCAAAGATGCTGACATCCCATCGGTAACATAGTGACTGCTGAATGAAGAAAGCCGATCATCGTTTTTTTCCCTATTGCTTTAGTAGGCTTGCTTTTAAAATGTTGAAATCTTTCCTTATCTATTATGTTCATTCTCCTTATACTACTAGAATGCCTCCCAAGTGCCTGCCAGGTCCCGTGCTAGTGTGGGAGGATACAGACATTGTCCCTGCCCTCCTGGAGCAGAAGAGAGAATAAAACAGATAAGCAATACAAGCAAAGTAGGAATCTGTAAAAATGAGAACAAAAATATTGAATAGCAAGGGGCCTACCACCCACTTGGATCATCTGAGACCCAAGTTGAAGTGACTTACTCAAGGTCACCTAATGACATGTCGAGGTGGAGATTGGAAGGAGGGCACGGATGTCTGCACACAGCTGTGCTCTCCCGCTCTGTGCTAGCAGACATGTAGGTTGGGAACAGGGGCATCTAATTCTGGAAAAATACGATGGCATATACTGGAGTAGGAGTAGGTACTTCAAAGAGAAACTGACCAGCCCTTCTTCCTTTCTTAAGAAGACACAGCCATGGCTGGGTTCCTTGGTATCCCTTGGAGGTCTGAAGAATGAAGAGTTCCCGAACTTGTCTCCTCCCTCGTAATAGGCTCTGGGCAGCCAGGAGCTGCCCAAATTGTCTCATGGAAAAGGGGAAGCATGGGAAGGTGGAAAAGGAGGATTGTAATATTGCTGTGGGTGGAGCCAGGATGTAAGGGAGGAGAAGACAGAAGGCTAGTGGGATTAGAATGGAGAAAAGTCAAGAATATGTTTTCCTTGCGGCTTACCCTCTCCTACCCTTGAGCTGCAGAATGCTCTTGCCCATAGGCCACATTATAAGTGTGGATTTGTTTCTAGACCAGCCTCCTCTAGCCTACTTCACCCATAATGCGTTTTAACTATAGCACTAACAGTACTATAGTACCAACATTTTAATAAATCATTTTGAAATGGTGGATGTGATTTGGGTGTTATGGCTAGCAAGTTGATTTATTAAACATATAAAGGAGAGCCTAAAAATGACCCCATAGATTTGGAAAAGGACTTTTAAAATATTTAAATTTTATGCTCTGATACATGAGATTGTCGTATGGAAAAACACTTCAGTACAAACTCAATTCGCTCTTCCCCATATGGGAAAAACATTTTCTTTTCCCCTTTGAATCATATCAGCTCTTAAGAATGCATAAAATTTTGTTCAGGAACATGCCGTGCCCTCCCCTTTCCCCCACCCCTCATTTTTTGGTTAATTGTTGTTTGCTCTATTGTAAGTACTAAAAGCTGTACTTACGTTCCACTTAGTTCATCATTCTTTAATTTTTTTTTTCTTTCTAAATTGAGAACAGCCTGATTAAGGAGTGTTGTGGCAGTAGATTCGCTAATTCATGCCACAGTACAGTTGCTTCTGTGTACAGCACTCAAAAGTGAAATGCTCCAAAGTAATTGTCTGCTGGGCTCCCAAGAGAACTCCTGTTAGCGAAAGCAAAGCAGGAAGTTATTTGAACCCACGAAGAAGAGGCTGATTTAGAAGCCTCGTGGAGATACCGCGGGAAGAGGCTTCACCTGTCCTGGTGGAGTTTAGGATGCGCCCTTCTGATAAGCTTTCAGCTGTCAAAACAGGTAAGAGGAAATTAGTAGCCTGTCAAAAAGCGATGAAACTTAATTAGGGCTAGATAGAGCATCTAGGGTCCTTTTCAAAATTTTGAGTACAAAACACCCACATTTGAATTAATCAACATCTATTGGAGGTTTATTTATTCTGTATTCTATGCCGGGAAGTTAGGAAGATAGAAAAGAAGGATTGGACACAGTTCCTGGCCTCCAGGACCTTTTGGAGAAGAGAGGACTGCCATGTTGGGGGCCGTGTGCATAAAGGACAATACGTTGATACCGTCAATGGGCTCAGAGGAGGTGAGAGAAGTTGTGGACCATCCAAAATATATATTTGATCCCCTCACCCTTCACCCTGCCATTGTCTCCAACGCAGCATCCTGGTCAAGCACCCACTAGACTGCATTTGCTTTTGCAGCTCTTACTCAACTATTTCCCTTCCTTTTTGAGATGTCCTTGAGAACAAGGACTGTGCCTTTATTAGTCTTCTTATTCTAGTGCCTGTCAGGGCCTGCTAAACATATGTTAGATCTAATGACCCAGTGAGTAATGAGTGGAGTAATAGGTGAAGTTTGTGAAAGAGATGAGGAAGTAGAGTATGGCAATGGACCGATGAGAGTTGAGGCTGGGAATGGAAAGTAGAAATATTCCAAATTTGAACAAGGTCATACTGATGAGCATGAGGTGCTGGGAAGGTGATTTGTGTTAGATTTATATAATACATTGGAACGCATGTCAGTACAGACTCGTAAGATTGCAAGGAACCCCAGCTCCGAGCGGATTAGGCAACACCACATCAGTAACTTTGACTTTTCCAATGAGGAAATGGTCCATAAGAAAACTGCTGTCAGTAAAAGCAAAGCAGGGATTATTGTGCCGCACACAGAATGCTGATTTAGTGGACACAGAGGTCTTACTGCCCTATGTACCTGAATGGCCTTCAAATCTTCAGGTATTGTTTGAACTAATCAAATGCTGTAACTGGTGCTGGTTGTTTGCTCTCCTGGGCACATATTTTTGCCTGTTTCGGTCACTACTCTGTCCCCTTGGTCCAGAATATATAGAGCTCAGTTAATATTCGTTGACATGAATGAAAGGATGGAGAGACAATGCCCTTACTTTCTTAAGCCTACATTCTTGTGGAGGAGGATATATATTAAAATAAGTAAGTAAACAAGACAATACCAGGTAGTGATAAGGATTGTTAAAAATAAAATCTATCGATGGGACAGCAAATGTAGGAGGGGTGGTTTAACTTGGTTGGCAATTCTGCCCTGATGGTATAGCTAATAACAGGAGAGGCATGGGACGTCCATGGACATTCCAGAAAGAGTCAAACCCATGCAGAGATAACAAACATGATGTTCCTTACAGAGGCTGTCGTATGGTTTAATCAACTTAGGAATACAGTTATACTCTTTAGAGAAACCACTATTCCAAGATTTTTGCTAGCTTCTTCCTGGCAAGTCTCATGAATGTCTGTGGACTTTTAACTTTGTGTCACTCATTTTTTTTGAAACTCTAGGTCACTTTGTTTTTATCTCACTCAGTAAAATTTTGGTGTTTTTTATGGTCTTAGTTATCCACATGTGGGTGACACATTTCTGATGCCAGACTAGCTTCCTTCCTAAACACTTCCTTGTACCACCCTAGCGCCATGATAATAAACATTTTATTGGGGCATTCAAGCCCATTTTGGTAACGGTCTTAAATATAATTAGGAAGGTAACTCTGACACACACACACACACACACACACACACCAGTGTTTAAAGTAATTTGAGGATTATCTTCTGTTTTAGGTTTCATGAGTGGCAGTTAACCAAAAATTGGTACAGAGCTTGTGATGTTTCTAAATGTATAACTGGAACCAAATGATAGTTGAATGAGACAAAATCATATTTTAGAAGTCATATGATGACTTCATAGAGGTCATATTATGGGCTCATATTTGAAGATAGGGAGAGATTTTGTGTTGTAAAATGAAAGGTTTAGAAATCCTACATATGTACATATATGCTTATATATACAAAAGAAAAAAGTGTAAAAGAAATATACCAAATTGTTGGCAGTGCTTACATTAGAGAGTGAGTTTTAGGAGTTGGGAGAATATTGATTTTACTTTAGACTCTGGCAGATACATGCTTGAAGTTTATCTAGAAGCGTGCATTATGCATTTAATTCTACAACTAAAAGAAAAATTTAAGAGCATTTAGAAAATTGACCCCAGAGTAGTTTTCATACTTAAAATAATTACTGGATATTTTGTTTTACTTTACCACTCCAGATATTGTAAATGGGTATGAACACTTTATAAGGCAATGAGGCATTATAGTTACTAAGAAAATTGTTTACAACCCTTGACTCATTCCAAAGAAATAATTCAACTGAGAAAGGGAGCTATCTTACACAAAGTTGCTCATTTCAGGTTTAGTTAAAATGGGAGAGAAAAAATTAGAAACCCCTTAAGTGTCCAACAAAAGAATAATGGAAATCATAATTGTCCACCCAAAATGATAGTGATTCCACTGAAGCCCATTCTGTAAGAAGGCAGGGTAGAAATAAGTAAGGTCACAAGTGAATAAATAGCTCATTAAATTTTTGGAATATTATGGAATTCCTAATGAAGTCATAACTAGAAATATGGGAGGCATATGGAAATGTTATGATGAAATGTTAAGTGAAAATGCAGAATGGAAAATTATAAGGGAACCGTGATTACAACTCTGCAACCAGAAGGTATTCTGATATATAAAGATGAAGCAAATATGCAAAATAAAAATGCATATTTTAGTTTGGAACTATTTTGGCATACTTTATATTTGGATATATTTTTAATATAAAATCAGGTTGGCATGAACTTTGTAATGGTGGTTTATAAAAGATAGCATTCCCATGTCATTTTTTGTAATTGAAACCATAAAGAAAGAGCTTTTTTTTTTTTTTTTCCTTTTATCGTATACAATTGGAGTGACAGATAATTGTTGGTGAACCTCACTTTCAGGATTTCCTTTTTATAGCCAAGTTGAAAGGAAATGCCTCAAATCAAAAAGGGCTAGGAGGAAGGGACACAAGGCACTCCATTGTGTGTGTGTGTGTTCTAATAGTTTAAAACGTTGCCTCAAGTTGGATTATTTCTACCCTCAGACCAGTGCATAAACATTTTTTGGAAAAAAGCTAAAATGTTTAGACAGCTGTTTCCTTTATTTTTTTAAATATACGGATAATATTTTTACTACCTCCCAGACATTATCATGCCTTTGTAACTAGCATATTTTCAACTCCTGTAAACCCCTTAACTTTATTTCTGCATTTGGTAGCACTATTTTGATATCAGTCTTCTTCTCCTCCTCCTCCTTCTTCTTCCTTTTTAAAAATTATTGTTATCTATGAATTTGTTTGACTTTAGGGTGCCTGCAAATTGAAATGACATAAGAGTAATTTCATGCTTTATATCCTGTATTGTTATTAATTTCATGTTTAGTATTCTGTATTGATAGCTTTGCAGTCTTTTTGCCGGGGAGGGGGGGTGGTTAGCCATTATTTTGCCTCAGTGAAATCAATGGCCTTTATGTATAAACTAAGACATGTAAAAAAATAGAAGATTAATGTCTTTTACCTGCGACTGTGCAACACCAAATAATCCACTTACTTTAGTTTTTCAGCCTAACACCCGGCCATTTTAGCGATTTATTAATTTAACTGATTAATATGGTAGGAGCAGTTGGTTCTAGTGATCATTTAGATACAGCCCTAAGCTTCTATCACCTCCTTTGCATTGTTGGCCATCAAGTGAACTGTTGGCCTTATAATGTGCTTTGCTTTCCCTGGATTCCTTAGGCACCTATTTTTGTATCAGATTCTACTTTGGTTGCTGGCATGACTTTAACCTGGCAGGGCAAAGGGCTTTCTTGAAGGTGACCTCAACCTGTTTGACTTCAACAGTCTGGGCAAGGAGGGGAAAAAAGCAGGAGCTGGGTTGTTGGAAACTGTTGTTTTCATTTGCATTTTTTGAGATTGCATAGAGCTTAAGTTACAACCATTGATCAGCAAAATACCTTTAAGGTTTGTCTTTGGACAAATTTACTGAAAAGACATTTAGGCATTTTCTCCACATTAATAAAGGGAAGCTAGTTAATAGACAACTAGCTACTGTTATGTTTCCTTTTTAATGTCACATGATGCATAGATCTTGAAAGGTTAAAAAAAAAAATTCTGTGCATGTCTCATTGAAATGGTGCACACCTTTCTTGCCCTGTATGTGGAATGATGTGGGTCCTTTAAACAGAAGACTACACACTTGAATGGAAGGCTGCCCAGGGCATCTGAGCTTCATAATCCAGTGCTGAAAGCTAGACTATGTATCTAAGAAAATTAAAGTGATTTGCCACTGTTTTGATCAGAACCTTGTGTTTCCATGCAAAATATTTTTAAAACAAGATCTCTGTCATGAAGAAAAGGTCAACATCAGTTCTTTCCAAAGACTCTTCTATTTCTTTTGGTGGTACAGTACTAAATGTATATATTAAAAGAAATTTAGATAAATGACTGTGACTTTTCAGTTGTGTTTCTAATGCTTAAGTATATTTAAATGTGTTTGAAAGACTCAAAAGAGATAAAGCTGATGGCTATTCCAAAAATTTTAAACTTTGTTAAAACAAGATAAATTAGCCAAGGTATTTCTGCTAGTAGCTATTTTTTTTTTTTCCTGCAATTGCTCGGTTTGAGAAATGAAATACAGATCTGAGAATCATCTTTTTGTTTAATCTGTAAACATTAAGTGTTTAGTAAACATAGCCTTCAAGTACTTTTCCCCTTATTTTTTTTTTTAAAGATTTTATTTATTTATTTGAGAGAGAGAATGAGAGAGAGAGAGAGCACATGAGAGGGGGGAGGGTCAGAGGGAGAAGAAGACCCCCTGCTGAGCAAGGAGCCCGATATGGGACTCGATCCCGGGACTCCAGGATCATGACCTGAGCCGAAGGCAGTCGCTTAACCAACTGAGCCACCCAGGTGCCCACTTTTCCCCTTATTTTAAGAGAAAAGATATATTAATATTATACACACACACACACACACAATTTTTTCCTCCTGTGTACAACCTAAAATCTCCTGGAAAAATATACTTTCTACTAGAAAAAAATTACTAACAACTTTTAAAAGCCTAAAGGTTCAAGTTTCAGCTGCCAAAATTGATCCTGGGCTGCCACAGCACTCTCCTTAGAGAGGCCGACCCCGGCCGGTCACAGGTGACAGCTGACCCACTTACTCAAACCTCATTAAAGGACCAGGTTTTTCCAAGTTCTCCCTCGATGGCCTGTCATCACCAGCTGGGGCTGCTGATGCTGAGTCTCTTACACCTAATTTTTTTTTTTTATAGTTTTAGTGTAACCAATTAGTATTGGAGTAATGGTTAAAATGAACCTTTGGCGAAATTCTGACATATAGAGCAGCTTGTAAGAGTATTTAGAGTTGCATTTCGAAATGAGGATAGGGCGGGGCGCCTGGGTGGCTCAGTTGGTTAAGCGACTGCCTTCGGCTCAGGTCATGATCCTGGAGTCCCGGGATCGAGTCCCACATCAGGCTCCCTGCTCGGCAGGGAGTCTGCTTCTCCCTCTGACCCTCCTCCCTCTCATGCTCTCTGTCTCTCATTCTCTCTCTCTCAAATAAATAAAATCTTAAAAAAAAAAAAAAGAAATGAGGATAGGGCTTGTGAATGCTAAGAGTTTGGTTATAGAGCCCTTTCCACTGTTTAAGGAAGTTTGTGTTTTTTAATCAGTGGTTTGAGTTTTATTAAAATAGTCATAAAAGGGGCGCCTGGGTGGCTCAGTCATTAAGCATCTGCCTTCGGCTCAGGTCATGATCCTGGGGTCCTGGGATCGAGC
The DNA here is from genome assembly GCF_054177405.1 of Leptonychotes weddellii. Lineage (NCBI taxonomy): Eukaryota > Metazoa > Chordata > Mammalia > Carnivora > Phocidae > Leptonychotes > Leptonychotes weddellii. Next base: position 103,111,613 of record NC_138370.1, read on the forward strand.
CCCGCATCGGGCTCCCCTGCTCAGCGGGAAGCCTGCTTCTCCCTCTCCCACTCCCCCTGCTTGTGTTCCCTCTCTCGTTGTATCTCTCTCTGTCAAATAAATAAACAAAATCTTTAAAAATAAATAAATAAAATAAAATAGTAAAAAAAAAATAGTCAACTCCATAACTTTCATTCATAAGACATTATGGACTTTTCTACCTTCTTGGTAACTTATTAGTATAGTAAATATTTTCAGGTGCTCTATGATTTAATGAATTTGCGATCCCGTCCATGGTGTATGCAAATGTTTCAAAGGAGTCAGGTGTCTGGCTGAAAGCTGTGCCAAGATTGTGGTTGGCATTTGTGCTCAGTTGCTTTAAGATATATTTATTGGCTTTTTCTCTAAAGAATAGATATTTTAACCATGCAAGTGAGGGCTGGAGTTTATGCTGTTTTGCTTTTTTGTTTTTGTTGTGTAATTTATCTGCCAAAAGCTTTGTTGAAGGAGTACAAGTTCTTGGCCTGTGTTCTCTGGACCGCTTTTTGATGATTCACACTATCTTGAAAGGCAGCAGGCACTAAATTCAGGCAGGACTCCCTTTGTTGACTTTGTGGGTCATGCTTGGTAATCTTGGGAGAGGTGTTTCCTCAAGGTAGGAATGGCCAACACCCTGCGTGTTAGAAAACTTTGTGAAACGTGTGTGTGTGTGGGGGGGGTATGTTTATATATGTATGTATCTGTATATACATATATGTGTATATATATGTGTTTGAAAGGGAAGGGAAAAGGAAATAGACTCAGCTAATTCTTTGAAATGTATATCATTTTTTCAGAAGTTTTAGAACATTGGTTTATGTGATGTGATAGGAACAGGGGGAAATCTTTGCTCATTTACACTTAAGGAAAAGACATACAAAAATATGGGTGTGTAATGATTTATTATAGGCAGGGGTCATCACCATTTTACTCCATTTCGTTACAAACCAGTCACGTTAGATGCAAATCTGTAGAGGGGAAAAAATATAAGTTGTTTATGTTTAATGGAAGGGATGGTTGGGAGGTCATAAACTCCTCTAACACTTGATGGCATTTGACTTCAAAGAAGCAGTACAGTATAAGGATTGTTTAAAAATAATGCTTTATGTCAAAATTAATATTGCATGAATATTGAATTCTATGTTTACCTGAAAACAACCTGTAAGTTCTCTGCTAAGGCGGACAATCAGAGTTCACCACAGTTAGGTGTGAGACAGTATGACAGAATCCTTGTTTATTGTTAGTATTTGGAATTGTGTTGTAAATGTTTTATTTTTGTTTTTTTGTTTTGTTAAAGATAACACATTACTTTATGAAGATACTGAGAGAACTTGCTTTAGCAAGTTTAAGTCTATTGATGCATAGGTATGACATTTTAATCCACGTATTTTAAATGATGTTTGGTTGCTATTTGTTTAAAGGCAATGGAATAAAAACATCTCTAGCTATCCAGATTCCAATCTGTACAAATGACTAATCATGTGGCAGATTTGAACATAAAGGTTCTAGTAAAAAATAAAAAAATTACAATAAAAGTGTATTTGCTCCCTGATTTGAAAGTACAGAATGTTTTCTGTGCCTTTTAGATATGGGGAACTATGACACTGAAAACAATGGTAACCATGGCAAAAGTACCTTACAAAATAAATGAAAAAAAAAAAAAGAAAAGAAAAAGAGAGCGAGAGAGATGTGGGGGAAGAGTAGGAAGCAGTTGGTGTAGTAACAGGCTGGTGGGTAAATAAATATTTAACCTTCATGCCTGGTTACTTGGGTAATCATGAGATTATTAGATATTTGATAAAGTTTTCCTAAATTCTTAAATTCTGTGATTCTATGACCCAGGAGGAGTCCAGGAGTGATGTGAGTAAACTTTCAAGTTTTGAAGGGACATTAACTCCAAGACTTAGAACCCATGAGAGTACCCAGAAATCCCTAATGAGATTTCTGAAAAGTTAACATTATGCCTCCTGTTAACCTCCTGTTAAGACTCTATCTACTTGGTGCAAGTATAAAACAAACGAACAAAACAAACACACACACACACACACACACACACACACCACCAATCCTGATCCCAGAGGCCTACGCAAAGATGAAGTTTGTTAGAAGTGTCCTGGGCAGGGGCACCTGGGTGGCTCAGCCATCAGGCGTCTGCCTTTAGCTCAGGTCATGATCCCAGGGTCCTGGGATTGAGCCCCGCATCCGGCTCCCTGCTCCGCGGGAAGCCTGCTTCTCCCTCTCCCACTCCCCCTGCTTGTGTTCCCTCTCTCTCTCTCTCTGTGAAAATAAATAAATAAAATCTTAAAATAAATAAATAAATAAAAGAAGGGTCCAGGGCAGCAGTATTCAAAAGCACTTTCTTTTGCGATGGAAATGTCCTCTACATCTGGGCTGTCCCATGTGGTGGCCAATAGACATAAATGACGATTGAGCACTTGAAATATGACTAGTCAAACCAAGGAACCGGCTTTTTAACTTTATTTAGTGTTAATTAATGTAGATTTAAATTATTTCAATATTTAAAGGACTCCTGGGAATAATTAAGCCATCAGTTTTGATAAAAGTAAGAAGCCAGGGTGGCCCTCGGGACTCGGGACTGCTTGGGGATCCTTAGAAGCAGGGGTGGTGGACCCTTTAGAGTTACAGTTACGTGACTCAGATCCTAGTGGCTGCCAGCCTGTGTTTATAAGATCAAAAGGACAACTTCCAGGGAGTGACAACCTGATTGTCTTAGCTTGGGTCTGGCGTCGACCCCCAAATCACTCAGCTGTGGGTTGGGTTGCAGAATGACAGCATTCTTACGGGCTTGCTGATGACAGTTCTCAGGGGAGGAGGAAGTGCTTTCCAGGCAGCCATCTCCAGAACTGTCCACCACACATCGCTTAACCCTTTTCTCCTTGCAGGCACTGATTTTTCAAAATTCAAAATACTCTAATTCTGTTAATTCACTTGTGTTGCACCTGACCTATTTACCTTCTTATTGCAAATTAAAATAGTTCTGCTATATGTTGATACAACTTTACTGACCTGAGAGACTAATAATTTATAACATCGTGTGGAAGAAAATCATAGATATTACAGCTAAAGGCAACAATCCAAGTCACAGGAGTCAATGCTCTTTTTCTCTAGATGAGGAAACCAAGGCTTAGGTGTGCTCCCTCAAGTTACAAAATTAGTTGCCTCATTAGGGCCAGATGCTTACTTTCATCTGAACCCATGAGGTTGACCAGTTCAACAATAAAACCAACTGTTTGAAAACCATCTTGCTGAAATTGAGGTCTTTCCAGTACATTATTTTTTGGTAAAATGGTAATGTGAAGAATTTGTGAGAAAGCAGGGTCGTGCATGTTTTGAATTTTCATGGTTTTGCTTTTTAGTGTTTTTGTTTATTTATTTATTTTTATTTTTTTATTTTTTAAAGATTTTATTTATTTATTTGAGACAGAGAGAATGAGAGAGAGAGAGCACATGAGAGGGGGGAGGGTCAGAGGGAGAAGCAGACTCCCTGCCGAGCAGGGAGCCCGATGCGGGACTCGATCCCGGGACTCCAGGATCATGACCTGAGCCGAAGGCAGTCGCTTAACCAACTGAGCCACCCAGGCGCCCTGCTTTTTAGTGTTTTTAAAGCACGAAGAAAGTTTTGATTAAAATGTGATGTTTGTGTCACGTGAACTTGTAAAATCACCTCTTCTTACTTAATACATTTGAACCAAATATTATTTGTCCCAGGTAAGTTAGGAACGACTAGAAAGAAAAGGTACCCACTTAGGACGCCTGCTCAATTTTTGGAAGTTAGAGTTTGAATAGCTGTTTAAAAGCCCATGGTACTTGTGTTGAGGACTTTCCCGGGAAGAGATCGTCTTCTGTGTGCATTAGCCGTGTTTCTGTAGGGAGGGGGCTGAGAGCCTTGCTCTGTTCCCTGCACCTTCTCTGGTCCAGGAAGTGAAACTTGCTAAGGCGCTAAGCACCTACATCTACTGTATTAAATTATGCTAACGGCAGCCAGTGGACATCTCGCAACAGTAGAATTATTTGGGATACAAAATTAACAGGTGGTTAGAGCAGAGAAGAAATGAGGTTTAATGGAGAAGGCTCGAGAGCAAGTGTGTCAAACATCAGCTTCACATGGGAGGTAGTATTAGAAGCCCAGATGTCAGTCCACTCACAGAGACTATGCTGCATACCTTCCCATTGACACCAGGGCATAGGGGGTTCAGGGCCTGCTTTTTCCATGGGTTTATATCAACTTGAAGCAATCATCGAGGAAGAGCTCTAGATGTATAGCCCAGAGATTTAAATCCTCTCTTGATCACCACCGAGCCCTATCCATCCCATTCCTCCCATCCTCATCTCCTTTGCCATCTTCTGGGTTTCACAGATAGAGAGAAAAGCTGCTGTTTTTTCTGCCACCTCCTTGTGCTGGCTTTGCTGCCACCAGTTGGGTATGAACTGACTATTGGTGCTCAGACTGTCAAAAACACCCTCACTCAAAATAGGTCTTAGCAGTTAAGTCAGATCTAAATTGTATTGGTGGTGGGATTATCTATGCTTGTATGGAATACCTGCAGACCACTTTTAAACTATTCTTTAAAATATTCTTGACATCTGGAGTAGCTCTTCCCAGGAAAAGATATGGGGCGACGGCTATCAGAGTTCAACATCAGTTATTGTAGATACGGAAAGCTCTGTGAAGATGTACTTACAGGCTAAGATCTGAGAGTGTAGTGAAATGCAAATTCTTCCCCTGTGGTTCCCCCAGCCCCATGCCCGTTCCCGGTTTGTTATTTGTCATTTGGGAGCCTAGTACAGGAAGAGACACCCTTGGTAACTAGCAAGCCTGCCTTGGTTATATTAAGTCAAGCATTTTCACTAATTGAGCCCAAGATTATTCTTTTACTACATAAAAGGAAGAAAAAAAAAGGATAAAAAAATTTAAAGACAAACAGTAGCTGGTTTTCCTATCTAAGTTGGACACTGTGTGTTTCACCACATTCTGATTATTACATTTGATTCATTTAAAACCCAGCTGGGCATATCACTTAAGAATTTCAGACAGTCATGGCAAGTTCTTTTTGACCCAGTCTCATTCATAGTCAACATACTTTCATTAAAAAAAATCTAAACAAACAAAATAAACCTGAAACCTGCACATGTTCAGTTTCACTGAGACCAGGGAAGGGCCAAGTATTCTTCATTAGATCCCATCCCCTTTGCCTATTTGAGGGCATTGTCCCCAGAGAGTCCCTTTCTCCTTTGCATCATCGTTTTCCCTCCTTACTGGATCATTCCCATTAGCAGAAAAACATGCTATAATTTTTTGATCCTAAAATAACACACCATCTCCTGAGCCCACATTCCTACACAGCTACTAGCAGAACTTCTCAAAAGAGTTGTGTACATTCACTGTCTTGAGAAGGTTGTCCCCTCCTATATTCTGGATCCCTCTCAAATGCTTTTCCTCTCACTCTGCTCAGAACCAGATCTTGTTCTACTAGGTTTCTACTAACCTCCATGTTGTCAAGGCCAATGGTAGGCCCATCCAACTTGACATAGCAGCAGCCTTACATGGTTGATCATCCCGTCTCCCATGGAGCATTTTTTTTGCTGGAGTATCAAGGCATCAGACTCTCGTGATTTTCCTCCTACCTTTTAGACTATTCTCTCAGTCTTTTTTTGCTGGTTCTTCGTCCTTTGTTGAACCTCAAACCGTTGGGATGTCCTTCTTCTCTTCTCTATATGCACCAGTGGGGGGGGGTCATCTCTTTGCACATCATGTGTACACCGATTGTTCCTAATTTTTGCCCACTGTTTGACTCTTTTCCCAGAACCTCTAGTCTCATATATCCAAACACCTGCTTGACACCTCTACTTGCTTTCTGAATTAACTTGTTCACAAACTCCTGTTTCCCTTTGTTCTTTCTGACTGGCAACACTGGCCTTCTTGATGTTCCTCCAACACAGAAAACACTCCCAGCTCAAGGCTTCTGCATCTGCTGTTACCTCTGCCCACCATGCCCTTCTCCCAGACATGCACACCGCTCGTCTCCCCACCTCCATTTGTCTTTGCTCATGTGTCACCACTCTCAACCCCAGCACTTTCTCCTCTTCATGTTTCCTGTAGTGTTCATTTGACATGCTGTATATTTATTAGTTTTCATTCCGAGAATATATGCTATATGAGGGCAGTGACTTTTGTCCACTTTATTTACTATCGTATTCCCCGTTCCTAGAGCAGTGACTGATCCCTAGTAGGTGTTCAATTAATCCATGTTGAGTGAGAGACTACACGAATACTATGACCATGATGATGCTATAGCTTACTTCAGTTCCAGGAACTGAAAATCTGAAATAGCTTAAATCAGTTTCTCCTTTGAGGCTTTGCTTTGGATAACTTAGGTCTTCAGGAGACAGCAGAGCCTTGCTCTGAAAGGACAATTTCCATCGTGTGCCTTTTTCTTCTGCAGCTGTCTCTAAGCAAATTGCTCGTCCTAGCTGCTTCTTGGAATGAATCTCTCCTCCTCTGAACTTCACTTGGCTCTTCCCTCTTCCAGCTTGGCTTCTGTTCATGGAGCTTAGTTCTGCTTCCTGACCTCACAGAGCTTGCCCTTTTTATAGTAAAAAGCCTGTGGTGATGTCATGGGCTCAGCTGGTTTCAATCAGGTTTCAGACTGAGCACAGTTGAAGCTGGTGAATGACTCTGCAAGTTATCTTTTGCTGGGCCAGACTCATTCCGACACAAAACATCACGTTATATACAGCACTAATCCCTTAGCAATCAACACACACAAGTCACGGGAAAGCATTTCTGCACTCCTTACTAATGGAAATTCTAAATGATTGTTGGCTCTCCATACAAATGCAGGATGGTCAGGTAGCTGATGCTGCTGGTCATCTGCTTACGGCTCTCTCTCTGCTCCCACCCCTCTAGAACCTCCTATTGCGTGTTTGTTGCCCTGACTTTGTTCCACTTTCTAAATATCATTCCTCAGACCCTTAATTAAGCTACCCAAAACTCATTTCCCGCCTTGTTATTACTCATCACTCTGCTGCTTCTGGACTTTTTTTTTTTTTTTTTGGACTTGTCATCTGTAAAATGAAATTGAATTGTGTGTTTTGTGGCCAAACTTTCTCCTTTTTACAAATTGACTTGAATTCTAGATGCTCATCTCTACTATTAAGCTTGGATTCCCAACAACAATTCCTATTTTCACTTTAGGACATTGATACTTAGTGAAAAGGTGATTGGCTTGAGAATCTTTTATTCAAGAAGAGTATCATACTCCTAAGTCTGATGCAAGACCTTTTCATTGCATTTTTTAGTTGGGAGAAATGCTTTATTGGGAAACTACTCAGGTTTCTTTTTTTTTTTTTTAAGATTTTATTCATTTATTTGACAGAGAGAGAGCACAAGCAGGGGGAGCGGCAGGCAGAGGGAGACGGAGAAACAGGCTTCCCACAGAGCAAGGGAAGTCCGATGTGGGACTTGATCCCAGGACCCCAGGATCATGACCTGAGCTGGAAGGCAGTCGCTTAACCAACTGAGCCATCCAGGCACCCACTACTCAGGTTTCTTAAAACAAGTCTGTCATATTTAAAAACAGTCCTGTGTAGAATATAATGTGTATGAAAAAATAGTAGCTGCAGAATTCTCGTACTCAGAGCTCTGGAAGTTTTAATAGCTAGTGGCATGAAGGGGATAGGTGTCAACAGAGGTGTTTGTTTAAAGGGATGGTAGGGAATATGTAGAGTGAATGGGTAGAGGGAGGGAGTGCTTATGACCAGGGTGATCACCTAATTTTTTGTCTAAATTGGGATGCTTTGAAGATGCAAGTACAACAGGCAAAACCTGGGACTGCCTTATACAAACCCAACTATGACATTGCTAACCCATGTCAACTTATGGGTAGCCCTGGATGGCCTTCAGGATCTCAGGACTCAGTGGAGCTGATATCCCACCTTTATGGCATTCATGATCTACCTTATAACAAAGACCAAGACTCAGGAAACACGCAGTTGAAGAGCCCCTAGGTCAGTACAGAGAGATCTGTTTCTGAGCAGGAACATAATTTTTAAACCACAGCAGTTGGGAACATGGTGGAGGGAGTGCATCTAGTTTCTCTTTGGGTAGTTAATGGACCTAATTCTGAGTGCTAGCAAGAGACAAAATTTGGAATAATGGGGTTGACAAATGGCAGAAAGGGCTGACAAATGGCAGGAAGACCAACAAACAAAATAATTTTTAAATTAAATAGAATATGTGAAAAATATACTGACCTCATTATAAGTTTATAATTCTTTTTGAATTGTATAGGATAAAATAAATTCAGTGTTAAATTTGTTCTGAAACACTGAATATTATAGTCATAGTTAAAAGAACTGGTCTTAATTTTTCAGTAATGGCTTTTTTTATTCACTTTTTATGTTTGTTGCCATGTTAGAATAAAGAAGTGGCTCTTTCTACATAGTTAAAAAAAATGCCTTTTTTATATATTAGGCAGGTTCCACATTGTGACTTAGGAAGAATTCCTGGTTTACTTAGCCTTTAAGAGAAATCAGGATGGATCCTAAGATTAAGAAGAGAACTTAAAAGACTGCAATAAAGTCTCTATCTTATTATTATGACTAATTGCTTCAGTTTTCATGGAAATTTCTATTTAGGGAGAGCATTCTGTGTCATTGAAATAGACAGAATTCTGAACACTCTTAAGCCATTGAGCAGCAAAAATTGGAGATCAAGTTTGCAGCCAGCCAGTGACTTGTAATAGTAGATACTTACTTACTAAATACCGTTGACTTGATTTGACTGAGGGTTGTCATTGGAAAACATTTATCAATCCATTTTAATTTTTGGTGAACATTTTTGCAAGGCTGTGTACATCTCTATAGATGCAGTGGCTGATTTTTTTTTTTTTTTTGGTCCAATAGGAATTGTGTGCATGTGTGAATTGAATGTGTACCCCACTGTGTCCTGGACTGGATAGTGAGTGGGTGAACTTCTGAGGAGACAAGAGCCATTAGAAACTCTTGCATACTTAGTTATCTAAATATTGATAAATGAATGCAAGTGAAAGAGTCTTATGAAATTAGGAAATTTTTAAAAAAGCAGGTGTTAGGTTTGTTACTAAAAAAAAGTAATGAAATTTAAAAAAAATATACAACTATGCTTCTTGGCATTTACCAAAATGAGTAGGAAACTTCTGTCCACATAAAAGCCTGCGCACGAATGTTTAAAGCAGCTTTATTAATTAATGATTGCCAAAACATGGACGCAACCAAGATGTCCTTCTGAAAGACAATGGATAAACATAACAATGGAATATTATTCAGAGATAAAAATGAATGAACTATCAAGCTACAAAAAGAAGTGAAGCAACCTTAAATGATGATTGCAAAGTGGAAGGAGCCAACGTGGAAAGTTTACGTTCTCTATGATTCTGACTATATGAATTTCTTGACAAGACAAAAATGTAGAGATAGCAAGAACATCAGTGATTCCCCAGGGATTCCAGGAGAGCATGGAAGAGCAGGAGGGAAGAATAGGAAAACAATGAGTGTCTTCAGGGCATTGAAACTATTCTGTATGCTATTGTAGTGGTGGATACATGACATTATGTATTTGTCAAAACCCACAGAACTATACAGTACCAAATGTGAGCCCTAAATTAACTGTAGACTTTAATTAATAATAATGTGTTGATATCAGTTCAACTGTAACAAATATGTCACACTAATGGAATATGTTAATAACAGGGAAAACTGTGGAGGGGCATCAGGAGGTAGATGGGAACTCTGTACATTCTGTTCAAATTTTTTGTAGATCTAAAATTGCCCTAAAAACTAAAGTCTATTAATCAAAAACTAATCATGTACTATATGATGGCTAACTGATAATAACAAAAAAAAGAAAAAAACCCTAAAGTTTATTAATATATTTTTAAAAAGGACAAATCCCATCTTCTAGTCCACAGTGAGTGTTTAATTACAATATGAGTGTGAGATGGGGTGAATGAAGTAATGAACCAAGTGATAATGGATATGGAAGTACCATGTAAATTATAAGCAACTTCACAAATGTGGAGAAAAATAAAAAAGAAAAATGAAAAAATGTCATTGTGAAAAAACTTCAGTGCAAAAAATTGAGCTGGCATAGGAGGAATTGAAATTTGAATAAAGACTAAGACGATTATAAAAAGGTCAATCTTTAGAAAAAAATGATAAGTACAGTTTCCTTTAGATAAAGGTTGATAGCTATGCTTCTGGGTTGTGTGAAGTAGAAGCACCCTCATGACTGCTTCTAACATTTGGTTTTGTTCTGAGGGTTTCAGGTTACAAGTTTCAGAGGGGCACTTCCCTGGAGGTATTTTTTGTTTTCTTCATTGTTTAATGTGGTCAGGTTTCCATAACCGTGATACAGAGCCTTGATAAGATGTAAATGTGACCTCTTTACATAATCAGCTTCCCCCAAAGAAGGTTGAAAGGGAACTAAAAGAAATAGAGAGGCGGACTATCATTTGCATCATATTTTATAATTTTGGGTCTTTGGTCTAAAGGAAACTTACACCATCTTTTGTTAAGTTCTGGGTAAATTTTGGAAAGACCTTGGTTTTTTTAGTTTTACCTTTGAGAATATCAAGTGCAAATATGTTGAAGGTGTACTGCTCTTTTTCTCAAATCAGCCTCTTGTTGCCTTTGAAAATAACTGTGGCAGTCGCTTGGGAATGATTTCTCTTTGGCAGAAGTGTATTTTCCCCAGCCTTAGGTCTTCTTTGCAGCGGTCCATAGGTGGTGAAAGGTGGTAACCCGTGGCCAGTCCTGTTTCTGCAGAATTGGCTATGAAAGGCGGGGCTAACTTTCTGTAGGCCATTACAGAGCCGAGGGACATGCAGTGGGGGCAGAGGGCGCATGCTTACCTGCAGCCCTGAGGAATCAGGAAAGGTGTCCTGCGGAGAGTGACAGCTGAACGGGGCCTGAGAGAGGTGGCAATTAGCCTCATGAGGAGCTGCTGTTAAGACAGGAAGGGCTGCCCGTGAAGGACTAGCCAGCCCCTGCAGAAGCTTAAGTTAGTCAAGGCAGAAGAGCATCTGAAGAACAGAAAGATGTTCTTAGTGGCTGGAATATATACCATTAAGTGAGGGGTTATGAAGAAATAATGAGGATAATGAGGAAGTGGGGTCGGGGCAAGGCCTGCAAACCGTGTTAAGTAATTAACCTTTGGAGCCCAATCAATGAAAACCATTCAGTTTTATTTTTGCACTTTTGAACATCTTGTGATTAAGAAATAAAAATTCAGTATTAATGATTGATTTTTTTAAAGGCTTTAAATGCTATTATTCACACATCTTATCTGATACTAATTGTCTTATTGCTTGAAATGACTCGGAATATAATAAATCACCTGTTAGATTTGTAACAATCTAGATGAACCTTAACTTGATTAAAGTGTTTCATGAAGTGAAACATTAAATGTATTATATAGACTAGACTTGTGGGAAGGCAGGCTTTCTCTAAAGGCAGAGAAAGTCCCAAAGATTTTACTAATGTGGAAAATGCTTCAGGTATTCTTTTTATGTGATCCATGACTTTCATGCCGTAATGCAGTAAATGAAAAGATTAAGTAAAGGAGGCATACTTGTGAACCGGAAGTGTCTCATTTCTTTAGAGAAATTGGGAAATCAGAAATTAATGTTGGTTTAGCATTCATGCAGAATAAATTTTGTCCTGAATTACTAAATATTCACAGATCTTCAGTCTCATTAATTGAAATAAAGTAATTGAAGAGTTTGGAAGTTGTAGCAAAATGATAGCTGGGATGTTTTTCTTTTTTTTTTAATAAGATTACTTCTAGATTCTTTTTTTTTTTTTAAGGTTTTATTTATTTATTTATTTATCAGAGAGGGAGAGCACAAGCAAGGGGAGTGGCAGGCAGAGAGAGAAGCAGGCTTCCCACTGAGCAGGGAGCCTGATGCGGGGCTCCATCCCAGGACTCTGGGATCATGACCTGAGCCAAAGGCAGATGCTTAACTGACTGAGCCACCCAGGCACCCCAATACTTGGGATGTTTTTCAATAATAATTGAGTAAAGACTGTAAAATAGACTGAAATTTAAATATAGTCTTTCATCTATAATGTTTTCTTTTAATATACTCTGTGCTATTTAGAGAGTTATTCTTTAGTTTCTTTATATAAGGCTTTTCTCAGGTGTCTATTTGCTCAACTAAATTTTTAAAAATTTAGGTTATAATAGTCAACTTTCTATTGCTTTTTGGTCCAGCATGTTTTCCTATTTCATCTTTTTTTTCCTTTTAGTCTGCAGATATTGTCATTCCTGTACAGATAGAAGAACCCTTAGCCATCTTTCTGAAGGAATTCTTCCACTCCATTCCTTCACTCATTCTGACCCTAGAGGTTTGATATATACTGAAGCTTATTTTTAAATAGAGGGGAAATAAAACTACTTACATCTGGGATTCAGGTTTATAAATGTGAGGTGTCTTAATAAAATGAGTAGTGTTAATGATTATTATTCTCAGAAATAGAATCTAAGGGTGAAGAAATTATGCTCATTAATTCTTTACGAGTAAAAGAAACCCTTGCGCAGGTGTTGGTAAGTTACAAACAACTAACCTTGATTTAGGAAGTAACACGTACCAGTTTGTATTTTCAGTATATCAACTACTATGTACCAATCTTAAATTGATAATCATACTACCAATTTGAGGATCATAAACTTAAAAAATTCACCTACTTTGAAGTATAGGTGATCTTAAGGTCTGATACTACTTCACATGTTTTATTTTTTATTTTTTTATTATGTTATGTTAATCACCATACATTACATCATTAGTTTTTGATGTAGTGTTCCATGATTCATTGTTTGCATATAACACCCAGTGCTCCATGCAGAACGTGCCCTCTTTAATACCCGTCACCGGGCTAACCCATCCCCCCATCCTCCTCTCCTCTAGAACCCTCAGTTTGTTTCTCACAGTCCGCAGCATGTTTTAAAATCGACCTGGAAAAAGTTACTTTGGAGAAGGTCTGAAACCATTTTCATTTCTCTTCTGCTATTGTTTCACCCCAGCGGCTTGCTCTTCATTCCTCCCTGGGAACAGTTTGCCCTTTGTCCACCCTGTCAACTAGTGCCGTTGCCCTAAGGGAATGTTTAAATGTATCTGTGTTACAAGCTGTTTCTCTATAAATAAAGTATATGTTTTGCTGTCAACAGAGTTTGCCATTAAGCAGGTTTGATACAGTCTACCCACTACCCACGGAGAGTACTTTTGTTTAACAAACATACCTAGTCCTTGATTCGGCCAGTTACTATTTCAAGTATTTTACAAATACCAACTCATTTAGTTATGAGGTAGATTGGTGTTATTATTAACCACATTGTGCAGGTGGGGAAACCAAGGCACCAGTTGTTGGACTATATGTGCTTCATACTGTTGCCTCTAAATGTGAGAGAAGTATCAGTACTAAAGAGAAATATGCTAATGGTCAGTAATGTTGGGAACATCTTTCTTGGATAAGTTTGTATTGAATAGATAAATGAGTCTTAATATGATTACCTTATTATACTATATAATATCCTGTACTTCTTGTGCATTATGGATGAGACAGCCCATCTCTGGAAGGTACCCAAGAACTGGGTTTAAATCCTGACTGCTGCTTAGTTATAATTCATATAAATACTTATAACGAGTAGATGTTTTTGAATATAATATGGAACTAAATAATCCATAAAGTAGTTATGGTATTAAATGAGATAATGAATGTAACAAGCCAACTATATTGAAGGCATTCACTAAATGGTATATAGCATTATTAAATGCTGTAACTACAATAACAGAACTAGAAGACATAGAGTAGAGGAGATAAATCTAAAAACAGAGTTTCAATATTATATTATTGACTAAGGGTGATGAATGAAGTGTCCATAAGCAGGTGTCAGATTACCTAACCTAACTTGCAGGTGTGGGGAGTAGGGTGTCAGGGAAGTCTTTTTGAAGCCAATTATGTCTGAACTACTAATTTAAAAAATGGTATTATTCAGGGGCGCCTGGGTGGCTCAGTTGGTTAAGCGACTGCCTTCAGCTCAGGTCATGATCTCAGGGTCCTGGAATCAAGCCCTGCATCAGGCTGCCTGCTCAGCGGGAGGCCTGCTTCTCCCTCTCCCATTCCACCTGCTTGTGTTCCCTCTCTCGCTGTGTCTCTCTCTGTCAAATAAATAAATAAAATCTTTAAAAAAATGGTATTCACAATTATTGAGTGAATTAAAAGAGTTACATCATTATATTATTATTAGTAATGACTAAGATAGTAGCATTATTTTAAATTTTGTTTTGAAAAGGTGAATTGCATCAAAGATTAATTAACATTGACATTTGTTTAGCAATGGCATTTTTGTTATCTGTGTTTCGTGTGTGTGTGTGTGTGTGTGTCTTTAATGTTTTGGGGTGCGTCTTTTACCCTTGTTTGTGATTTAGCTACATTGTGTCATTTCATGGGGAGAAGACTTTGCCTCTTAATAAACAGCAGGAAGCTGTCCATTTCCGGTGGTGCTGACTCATGCAGTAACAGGAAGACAAATAATGTCTGAAGATGAGAGGGGGAGGGATAAGATCCCCTTCCCCCCAAAAGGTGACAAATTCAAGCCAGAATTAAAAGCAACACATGTAATAGAGAAATAAGCCATAGGTCAGAAGTTTTGTCCTTATTTATTGCATTTTTATTTGTGTTTCATTCTTGCTCCCCTGGCTCACCAATGAGTAAGCAATTGCCAATGCTTACTGCCTTTTAAGTTTATGGTTGCTTTCTCCAACTAGAAAGTGAAAAGAGAATATCATGTTTACACATAAAATATTAACTTCTACTTCTAATTGCTGGTATATATACGTGGGAAAATAGATAGCTAGCACTTACCAATTATGCTGGGCACCGATAAATTGTTATTGGTTGAATGAAAGAAGGAATTGTTGAATGGATTTTAATTATACTAGTTATAACTGTCTAGCTGAATGCATGAATTGTTCGTATTTCTAATGAATTTATTGTTGACTAAATGCTACTTTTTACTTAAGGTGGTTTAGAAAACATATGAATTCCTAAAAAGAGAAACCCAGAGGACTTGAAAAGTGGGTGGGGAGCACAGATATTTGAAGACTAGCATCTGTGTGACGTTAGGACCTTGAGGAGCACATATATGAAGTGGCAGGTATATCTGTCAGTAGCTAAAACTAGTCACCATCCCTAATCCTGAGAGAATCACCCCTATATGCATACCTTTCAGGTACAGAATTTCTTCTGTTTTCTTTGTTTGATATTTATAATATAATGCATATTATATTTTATAAATTTAGCTACAAAATAATGTCTTTTAGAGGGAAGTGTGACTTGATGTAGGTAAAATGAGTAAGTTTATAGTAACTTTGATAGGATCACAGGTCTTGCTTGTTTTGGAAGCCAGAAACTTGGCATTCCATGTAATATGGTAGACTAACAAAAAATTATTAGAATGATTGCCACATGTAGATTATGGAGCTATTCTTAAAAGTTCATAGAATCACACTAAATTTAATCTACTTTGGAGTAAAAAATTCCAAAGAGGACTTCTACTCCATGATTTACTTGAATGCAAATGGTGATGATACTGATAATTAAAAATGGATCTTATTCAGTTGCTAAAGCTTATGTAGGGAATCAGGGACTGGACCAACCAACCTGTAAATTAAGAAATAAAAACTATTCCAGTTAAACAAAGTTAGCATAGAAGCAGTTGGATGGGTCCTTTTTGCCAGTATACCCATTTGCCGTTTCTAGGAGATATTCCTTGATATAACCATTTACGTAGACTAAGAAGGTCTACTTGAACACAGCGCATTTCCTGTAGCATAGTGCATCTCAGATAACTGGGAAGCAATCGTTTTGTGTCTCTAAACATACTTTTAGGAACTTGCAGTATTAATGCAATGAGCCTCTCCTCTGTATCTCAGAGTTTGAAATTAGCTTAGTTAGAACATCCTTATCTGGTACCTGACGTTTGACATTCCTCTGTGTCTTGTGATGGAGCCATAGTCTGAGATACACATTTAGAACTAATGAAGTTTTTACTCTTAGAACGTGTGGTGGCAGTGGGTGCATATGTACATGTGTGAATGGGTCTCATAGATGCTTCTTCCTTTTTATGCAATAGCTAGAGCCATGTTAAAAGTTACTGATACTAGAAAATAAAAATGCTGTAAACTCAGTACCTTCTTTTTCATTTTGCCCTCTTGGAAATTGCTGTCTTTACGTAATATTCTGAAGAACTTGACTGCAATGTAGCACACTTTGAAGCACATGAAATGTATTTTCATTACTATCTCATGTGTTATGTGCCTTTAAGTCCATTTGTAGGAACTCCTCCTAACATTTAATGAAATCCCCTGCAGCCTATCTATGCCATAGAGATGACCAGGGAAAAATGAAAATTTATGAAATGTTATGTTCCAGGAGAGACTTAGGCCAGCTTATGGTGGCTGGCTAAGTAAAGGCCTTCCTTCTGCTAATACTACATTTCTGGAGAACTGCCACATTTGGACTCTTATCTTACAAATACTTGTGTGTTATCTTCTCCACGATGTTCACATTTAAGTGCTTAATTATGACGGCAGTTCACTTTCTTTGTTTCACAGCTGTAAAACAAAATGGATAGCACCATGGCATGCCTACGTTTCCAACAATCTCACTTAATGAGCTCCCGGTTTTTTAAAATTTATTTATTTATTTTTTTAATGAGCTCCTGTTAATACCAGGAGGTATTCTGGATTATGGGAATACAGCAGTTAAACACACACACACATACACACAATTCCCTCTTTGCATGGAACTTACATTCTTTTTTTTTTTCCTTTTGATTAGGCTATTAATTCAATGTATAGTCCATTGAATGATTATTATTCAATACTTTTTTGGAATAATGACACTTCTGTGTATGATAAGAGGTGGGAAAAGTAAATAGCATTTTGTCACTGCCTTCATGGACGGGAATAACAGCTTAATACTGTTTATTTGAATTCTAGAATATGAGTTAGAGAGAAGTAGACTTGATAGAGACAGTTTGGGGCCATACTGTGCAAAGCCTTGGGTAATAAATTAAAATGATCACATTTAATTCACTTGTGAATGTGGAGCTGGTAAAGATTTAGAATGAGATAGTGGCATGATTGCTGCAGGGCTTTGGAAGAATATTCTACAATCAGTGTTTTAGGTGGTAGTAAAAATTACCTAAAGCAATATACTGGCACTGAGGGATATATTTGAGACAAATGGTAGAAATACCAACTAAATATGAGACCTTAGTAACTGATTGCATGCATGAGGTGACAGAACTGACTGGGTCTTTGGTGACCCCAAATTTCCACTCAGCAGTTAGAGTAGTGGGCATGTAGTAAAATAGCGATGCCAGGCGTTGGGAGAAGAATTTAAGCAAACTGGTGTATGAGTGTGAAGTGATGAGCGGGAAGAGAGGACTCAGAGCAGGCTGGGGCATTCATAGAGGAGGGGAAGTGCTCACAATGGTATTATGTTGAGAGGGAACAGGATCAGTGGACAGGATTTTCCCTTTCTTTCTTTTTTTCTTTCTTTCTTTCTTTCTTTCTTTCTTTCTTTCTTTCTTTCTTTCTCTTTCTTTCTTTCTTTCTCCTTTCTTTCTTTCTTTCTTTCTTTCTTTCTTTCTTTCTTTCTTTCTTTCTTTCTTTCTTTCTTTCTTTCTTTCTTTCTTTCTCTTTCTTTCATAGAAGGGACTTGAGAAGTTTTGTACAAAGGGTGAAAAACAGTCAATCCCCAGGGAGTATCTGAAAATATAAGAGAACTATTCTGCATAATTGATGAAACAGTGGACTAGACTGGATAAAGAAGTACTTTCAAGAAAATGAGTGGAAGATTCCCTTGGCAAAGAGGAGTGATGCTTAGAACTCAGAGAAAGGAGTGAAGGGAGAGGGAAGGAGGGGGCAGAGGGTGTTTGAGTTGATGAGGAATGTGTCTGTGGAATCTCAGGTTGGGGGGCGCTCAATTGTCTTGGCAAAGCTTTTTTTTTTTTTTTGGCAAAGCTTTTAAAGGCAGAATACAGCATTGCTAAAAACTAACAGCAAAAATGAGAAATGTTGACTAATTTGGTAGTGGTAGACATAATAAGTGAATTTGGTGACTGCCTTCTATAATTTTTATAGCAGTTTTGTCCAGGGCTGAACAAATAATATTTATGAACTTTGGGCAGCTAATATTTAGTGCCAGTCCCATGAGCCAACTGAGTTAAAAGAATCAAATGCCAAGATCAGGTTCATGAACATGACATAGAAATCAAATCATGATAATGTCTTTGGCTTTTTTCTGTGAAGCTGCTAAGGAAGATACTTTGGATACGTGTAAGTCTTGGACATTTGTTTCACAGGTATGTTACTTACATGTGTGGTTAATGTGTTAGTCCTAGCATGTCTCAGCACATTAATGTAAATGATATGCTATTAGGATATTATGGGATTTGAGTCTTCCTTAAGTTTCTCTAGTTATGGAGTTGAGGTAAGCTCAAAGTTTATTAATGACCTCAGTGTTACTTTGCGTTGTTGACTCTGACTTGCAGCTCTTCATAGTGATTCTGATGTATCCAAGTAGCCTTGGGTATATTCCCTTGCTTAAAATCTTTTGATGATTTCCCTTTATTAGAGGACAAAGTCCAAGCTCCCTCTATTACCGAATCTCCGTTTCTTCTCTACCAGACCCGCTGTTGGTTCAGAGTCTTGACACATGGTCTTCCATATGCCTGGAACACACTCTCCTCCCTTCTTTGCCAGATTAGGTGTCACCTCCTTTAGAAATCATTCTTCCTTACACTTTCCTCTTCCAGCCTCAGTACAGTGTGGGCTTCAAGTATTTCTATTGCTAAACCTTATGTTTGTGGCTCTCAAGGCAGATGTCATTGCATAGTTTCTGTCCTGTAATCATTCGGTTACCTGTCTTTCCCATTAGAGTGTAATCCCAAGTATGTAACACAATTCTTAGCAGTTCCTCCGCCCTGAATAAATATTGGTTGAAAAAACCACCTTTATTCACATTTAAGGATAATTCAGACATATTATATATTACGTTGACTTAAGAAAACCTTTTAATTTAATGGAAGAATTTTATTCAACTTTTAAACGACTCAGTAACTTATCCTGTATCTAATGTATATTCTGTTCAGTACATGAATTATCTAATAATATATATTTTTTTCTAACAATTAGGCAACTGAGTTCCATTTTATAGAGTCCTCCCTCTCAGGATGAGGGTATGGAAATCTATACATACATATTATTTCACTTCTAGGTAACCGATGAAGCTCCAAGGGAGAGGCAGACTGGTGAAAAGATGTTTCTCTCACTACAACATAGCCCCATCAGCTGTTTGAAAAAGACAGCCAGGGTGGTAATCTGGTGCAGCGGTGTCTCATGCTCTTACAGTATTTGGCTTGTTTGTAGACCAGAATTAGTTGGACAGATACTATAGATGGAGAGGACATTAGTAATCAACAATTACTGAGCAGCTATTATCTGTCCTCTCAGAATATCTGTCCTTGTATCTTTCTTCTGTGAGTGTGTTTGTGTGTCATACAAGTAACCGTTAATTTAAAATGCTTTCACCAGTTGAACTCAGATTCAGTTGGGAGATATCAGTGTGGACCCCACTCTTATTTGTCATCACATCGTCTCTGAGTCTGTCAGTGTGAAGCCATTGTCTTCAGGTTGGTCCCAACCTTGACTTCTCTTTGAAATTTTATTAGTAATTCTTAGTTGTAGGTTTTATATTTGTTTTTAAGCTGTGCCTTGTGTAGACTGAGTTAGTAACACCATGATTTTAAATGAGAGACATTAGATAGTCCCTCAGTTATAATAACAAAACTAATTTTTATAATTTATTAGCAGCCATCACATAGCCAGGACTATATCTGAATTTAATAACCTCATTGAAAAAGTATATTTACTTTAAATTCTATTTACTTGTTTGTTTAGGAAAAGAATAAGAGTATGGGGTGAATGAGAGAAAATGTAGAGTTTTGGTGAAAAGTAGGGTTGATGGGAGGAGTGAAGAATAAAAACAGTGTGGAATGATCAATTGTTTTTCTATCTAAGGCACTTGGTAAGAAAGTAGGCTTGTTGAAGTGTAACATTATTCTACTTTCTGTTTGTATAGGTAAAGGTAATTCATCCATCAGCAGAGATAACATAAATTCCACGTTTCCTCTAGTATGATGTCACAAATACGTTTGTAAAAATACAATTTTTTTTCCAGGTAGACCATGCAAACAGCATTACTGTAGAGACATTTGTCTACATCCCTTTCCTTGGTTTATTAACCTGGATTACATAATTAAGTCCTCCTCTATCTTATGTGCAAATGACCAGTGCGGTTTGTCAGATAGTTCAGTTTTACTCATTTGGAATCATGTTAAATGGGCTACGTTGGGTTTGAGGCAGTGTTTGTGTATCTGTTGTTACTCTTGTATGATTTTTATTTGGCTTATGATTTTACTTTGGAATTTAGCCACTCCTTACCTTTCATTCAGCTTCTCCCCCTGCAAATGTTGACAAAAACAGAGAGAGCATGAGTGAGCAAAAACTCACTGTTTATATTTATTCATGTTTCCAACTGATTCATGTTCAGTTATCCATTGCCTGAATCACCATTCATTTAAAAAAAAAAAAAAAGGTTCACTCTTTTTTTTTGCCTATGTTCTATATATATCCTAGAACATTCTTAGGGGTTCAGGCCAAACTAGTTAGGAAAACTCAAGATGGAATATCTTGACTATCTTGAAGAAAGCAGACCCTAATGCATTGGCACATAGCTTGACAAACTGTGGACTGTAAGAAAACAAAGTTCAGTGGAATGTTTATGGAAATCAGTGGTAATGTGAATTTTTTTGGTCCTCTTCGGAATTGCCTTTCTTTTTATCATATAGATCAGAGATGAAGGCTGCCTCCCAGCTCGGATAGAATTATTTGGCCTCCAAAGAGATTTGTACAGTTTACATTAGTTTCAGCATGCAGGATTCAGAAGTTTTCACAGCAAATCTGATTTTTTCCAGCTGCTTTCTTTAGTAAGGGCTCTGTTGGCATGTGTTGCCAGAACCTCACCTTGGCGTCTTTATCTCCTCTTCCCCCTATAGACACATTCAGTTACGTTGCTTTCCTGGCCCCCGTAGATATTTGAGTTTATGACCCTTTCTCGGGTGGTTAAATGAGATATTTGTTTAATGATTTTTTTGAATTTGACAAATCACTGTGAGAAATTAAGGGTCATTGGCCTGCTGGCCTGTGCATTGCTAAACACTAACAGCAAAAATGAGAAATGTTGACTAATTTGGTAGTAGTAGACATAATAAGTGAATGTGGTGACTGCCTTCTATAATTTTTATAGCAGTTTTGTTTAGAATCTAGATTAACTCTGAGACTGAGAGACCAAGGCTAGCACGATAAACTGAATCTTATGTGCATTTGTACAATGTGCATTTTTCCATATGTTAAATAGTAGCTGCTTGCTGGTTTCCAGAAAACAGTTCATGAAGAAGGTTTGAGAGGAAATTTTTTGCTCTCCTTCGTAGCCCTCAAAAGTCATTTCAGTTTTTGTTTTAAAGATTTAAAAAAGCCAATTCCTGTTGAAATGTAAAACTGCAAAAATTCAAATGTACTTGTTAACTACAGTAACTTCTCATTTACTAATCGAGTGCTGGGTCATTAAAAAAAAAAACAAGATAAACAGAAAGAATACCTCCCTTGCAGGAATTTATGTGGACAAAAAATATAGAAATATATTTATGCTTTATTTGATTAAATGTGAATGAAATACTTTAAGTGAAGGTACAGTGTATTTTTTCTTGCCTGTTTCGAAGTCTATATTTAAGGGAAAATTTGCTAATTAGTATGAGAATCAGTACATTAAGATAATCTTGCGGAAAGATAGCTTTGGGTGGAGACTCTTCCTAGCAATTGTGATATACCAAGTAAAGGATTCTTGTCACCATCATCTGTGTCAACCTGAATGACCTCACTTAGTAATTTGGTAAAGTGAGAAGAGTGATCAAAAGGAGACAGTTTGCACAGCAGATCTAGATTTCTGTTCTACTTTAATTAAACTCTTGAATGGTACCTTAATGGACACAATATACAGTAAAGCTAGTGTGGATTAGATGATAATGTGGTTAAACAGATTTTTCCCTGGTTGAATGAAGGAACTGATCATTTCATTAATGGATCATTGTCAGTCTGGAGAGGTGCTTCTAGTGGTGAGCAGGGGGCTCTGACCTTTATGTGTACACGGGGTGGGAGGTTTGACATTTTGCCATTAATTATGGCAACAACAACAACAAAAACAACAAAACCCAAAACCTCAGAATGGCATTAAAGTAGAAATCTAACGTTGACAGTGGAACGTAAGAACCTAGAATTTTAGAAAGCTCTCTTCCTTGACGGTAAGAAACAGCTAATCTGTCTTCTTGTTATTTTTTATATTCTTGATGACTATCATATTGCCCTCCATGAATGAGGTATTCAAAAACATGATGTGTTTGTTGATTAATCATCGAATGAGATATACCGTGTGTTTTGGAGTAACGGGGACAGGATTGGCACTGATGTTGAGGCCCCACTCTTAGAAATTCTGATGCAATTGATCTGGGATGGGGTCTAGGCACTGGTGTTTTGTAGAAGCTCTTCAGATAATTTGAATGTTCAACTGGGATTAAGGACTAACAGTTAAGTCATTTATAAGTCTGTAAAGTTTTCTGAGATGGACAGAAGTTTGCATATGCTCACGTACTCTGCAGTAACTCTTGCTTAGTGAAATATATTTGTCCTAGGACTTGGCTTGTCAAGCTTGAGAGCTGAATAAATGAAAATATCCCTATGAATATGGGATATAAGCCTCAACTTTAATGTGTTGTCTCAAGGACGTACACACAACACACCTGGGTGTGTGTGTGCATGGGGCATCGTAAGTGGGTTAGCTTCATGTGTGCTGTGAATTAAGGTGGTTCTCAGCCTTGTTTCTCTTCAGTTGCTTGTTCTCCAGCATCCCCTCTTCCCTTCTGGCTCCTTTGAGCCCCCACTGCCTAACAGAGCATACCAGGGCCACGGGGTCAACCATGGGCATAGAGTTTAGTGCAAATTTTCTTCTCAACAAAGTAGCTGGCCCACTAACTATGTGAGTAAGGTGGTCAGGTGGATAGTTATAGCTAACACCAGCCTAATTTGCATTTTTCTAATTATTATTCTAAGGCAATATATATAGCTGAAAGTTACAGAGCATGCTATAGTCCTGGGTAATTAAAACCATGAGAGTCAGGAGACCTGCCTCAGCCTCAGATGTTTAGGGGCCCCCTAACTTGTGACTTTTAGAAACTTATTTACCTGCCCTTGTGTCAATTTCCTTTCTCTAAAATGAGAAGCTCAAATTAAGCAATCACTAAGGCTCCTTCTAGCTCTTAACATATAAAATTCTACTTTTATTATTAATTTAAGAAAACATAAGCATCCACTTGTAGCTAAATACTATTTTCCCAACCTAAAAAAAAATCCAGCTTAATATAGCACTGTGGTGAGTGATATTGATAATGCATGTGTGGGGGCAGGGAGCATATGAGAAGCCTCTGTATCTTCCCAATTTTGCTGTGAACCTAAAACTGCTCTAAAAAAAATAAAATCTTAAAAAAAAACCCAACAACCAAAAATGAAATAAAAATTAATGTCTTCAATAATTTATATAATTTCATATCTACCCTTAATTTTGGGGTATTTTAATTAGAATGTGTCTTAGTGTTATAAATTAACACTACACTGGTCTAGAATATATATATATATATATTTAGATTTTATTTATTTATTTGACAGAGAGACACACAGTGAGAGAGAGAACACAAGTCGGGGGAGTGGGAGAGGGAGAAGTAGACTCGCTGCTGAGCAGGGAGCCCGATGCGGGGCTCGATCCCAGGACCCTGGGATCATGACCTGAGCCAAAGGCAGACGCTTAACAACTGAGCCACCCAGGCGCCCCCAGTCTAGAATATTTTTATAATCTGAATGAGGATGAAGACCATGGGGATATGTGTGTACTCCTATTATTTATTTCACTTAAAGTGCTTCTATAAAATGTAAATAACATTGCCTTTGATTGCCTAATTGCGGAGTGGTTATTAATAAAGGGAGGGGGTTGGTGAGTTCCTCCTATTCTACTAAAGAAAAGCAATTTAATCTAAAAACTGTCATGTTAAAAAGTCAGTCATTATATTCGACCTCAGCCCATGGTCAACATTTAACTCACTGAATGATTCTTAGAAAAATCTTTGAAAATCATTTTTATTTGTTTTATTATATAGCAAGGTTAATAATATCCCTGAATAGTTCATACTGTAATCCTATAGAGAAACAGAAATAGAGTAGATTATTTTAACTGCAGAGAATAAGCATTAATGCTTGATTCTTATTTCGATAGCTTTTTTGGGGGGTTAACCCCACACATATAGTTAAAATATTTTTAAAATGAGATCTTTAGAAGAGTGTGTGAGAAAAGTCATGACGATTCTATAATTAACTTGCAGAGGAAGGAATTTGCAGAGCCCATGATTAATTAGGTATTTCTAAACTAATATGTAAATCTCTGGCCAGTGTTTTGCAATGGGATCTTCCGTTTGATACCTTTGAAGAAAATAAAATTCTGATTTTTTTAAGTGAAAAAATTGTACTACATCAGTAATTTATAAAGGATAGTGCATGATTTTTTCAGACTGATGTACTAAAAGCAGTTACTAGGTGATGTTTGCAAATGCTCTGAAAGAACTTCAGGTGTTTGAGATACGCCTTTAAAGAGTTTGGAACACTTATAAAAATTAGGGAGTGATCATATTACATTAAGATAGAATATATTGTTATAAAAATACTAAAGAGTAAAGAAAGGCATACTATGGTTTCAAATGTAAGGATTTGGTTCTGAAGTGCTCGAGGTTAAATATGTACGTTGTTGCCTCCTTTCATGGAATTTTCCATAATATCCTTTCACTGTGACTGAAAACGGACTATAGGGTTTTTCTCATTCCTGAATGAGTTACACCGTATGCTGTAAGAGGACCTTGACTTTGACACTTTTACCTGTTTTGATCTTGGTTAGGTACCTTGGGTTGCCAGACCTCAGCTTCCTTATCTCTAAATTGGAGATATTAATAGTACCTACCTTACATAGTTTCATGAAAATTAGGTAAAACAATACATATAAAGTGTTTAGCTGGAGACTGCTCTGTAGTAAATACTCAGTAAAAGTGAGTGAGAATAGTGTTGTTATCTTGCCTGTGAGCTAAAAATCATTGGTTCTTTTGTTCTACTTGCTGGTGTTCTCTCTGTGAAAGTGATGTCTCTAACCTTTTTCTTTCTTATTCTTTCTTGTAAGAGCTCATGTATCCCTGGGACACGAAAATAATTAAGTGGTTTACTTTAATGGATCTTCCTTTCTAGCTTATTCTAGATGGGAATAATCAGAAAGTAGGTGACAGTGTTAATTAGAAACAGAAATTAACATCTTTTTTTTTTTTTTTAAAGATTTTATTTATTTATTTGACAGAGAGAGAGAGAGCACAAGCAGGGGGAGCTGCAGGCAGAGGGAGAAGCAGACTTCCCGCCGAGCAGGGAGCCAGATGCGGGACTCGATCCCAGGACCCTGGGATCGTGACCTGAGCTGAAGGCAATTGCTTAACCAACTGAGCCACCCAGGCACCCCAGAAATTAACATCTTTTATAAGGATAATTTACCTGATGATAATTGAGAAGTGATTTTAAGATCGTCAGAGAGGAGTTTATAGGATAAAGCACTTTAGATGAACAGGGGTGGTTGTGTCAGAGGAAGAGGCAGATAGTTTGGACTTCTATTTTAAGAGAGAGATACAAAGTTACAGTGTGTTGCTGGCATTCATTTTTTAGTTAGTAATTTGGCTCATCAGGGTCATACCTAAAGGTTGAAACAGAACTTGCCTCTACTGATGAAAGACCACTTGAAAGTTCTAATATAAAAGCTTATTTAAATGACATATCTATCATTCTAGAAAGATCTTGGATAGTCCTACATGGACCAGACTAGTACTAGGAAAGTAAAAGATTTCCTGTGAAGTCAGATATGCTACTTTGAGGAATGAGTTTATTGGGTCATTTAAATTTTGTGTTAAACTTTGAATACTTTCTCTCTCTTCTCTCTTTTCTCTCTCTCTCTCTTTTTTTTGATTATGAAATGCTTTGTAAGACCAGAGAGGAAGCCAATGTGTTAAGAAAATTCTAAGTTATTACATCTCTAATCCTGCACACACACACATACACACCACAATTTCTATGTCATCTCAGAATTATCGAAGGGAATATTTAAATGAGACAGTATGAAATCCCACGATGCCAAGATCTTTATTAGAATAGAAATGTTGCACCTTTCTTGTTCGTATGATTTGCCGCGTCTTCAGAAGCCTGTGCTGCTGAAGATGAGTCATTAAGAGAAACTGGCATCCATGAAACTACATTTTTACAATCATGCTTTCTAAACTGGTCATCTAGCTAAAACTGGATGAGGCTGAAAACAGCAGTTTCTGCCTTGCAAGGAGAGTAATTAGTATTAAAATTGGTCAGGAAGTTTCTTATGTTCTGTGCCCTGACAGCTTTTAGCATTTTATTAGCATATACTTTAGACGGGGGTTGTGTGGATCCCGTAGAAAATCCTAGGGCCATCAGGCTGTTGGAGCATAGCATTCACAGAATGCAGCGATCTCAGAGAAGGGGCCAGCTGACAAGATTCACATTCTTATTTCAATTTGGCAGTTTAGATCTACTGCCCTGAGAAGTCAGTATCTTTTAGGATGGTGTGATAGTTTTTACATAAGCAATCTAAAACACCTTTCAGAATTTATGAGTTGTTATGAGCATAATGATTTTCAGTGTAGCACTGTAATAAATCTGGTGTTATAATGATGTGTTTAGGGGCGCCTGGGTGGCTCAGCCGTTAAGCGTCTGCCTTTGGCTCAGGTCATGATCCCAGGGTCCTGGGATTGAGCCCTGCATTGGGCTCCCTGCTCCACGGGAAGCCTGCCTCTCCCTCTCCCTCTCCCCCTGCTTGTGTCCCCTCTCTTGCTCTCCCTCTCAAATAAATAAATAAAATATTAAAAAAAAAATGATGTGTTTAATAATTCTAACCAGGTAACTTTTTTTTTCAGGACAGATACACTCAAATGCGTACATTTGTTGAGCTAGTACTGAGATACGTCATTTCTAGCTCCCATGAAAGAAGATTCTTAGCTGGTATAACAAAGCTTACAGCGCTAAGGTCATGGTCTGCACTGCAGGGACTGGTCTGTGGGAGTGGAGGAGGGATTGCAGTTGCTGGGATTTATTGATATCCCTGATGATCCTGGTCAGAATGGCCTCCAGACTCACTGTGGATGTTTGCTGGATGAATGATTGCCTACTTGTCAACTGGGAGAGAAAGAGGGAAGGCATGAAATGGAAAAGAAAATGTTCAGCAGTGAGATTCATAACAGCTGGGGTCATGACCCACGTTCTGATGAGTTTCCAAAGTAGAATTGATCTCAAGGACACATGAGAAGAAACAGTTGGCGTGTGGGGTGGTGAAGAACGATGATAGAAAAGGACGAAAGAACTTATAATGTTGTTTTCCTCAGAGTAAAGAGAAGGAAGTGTTCCGAGTAATAAAAATATTTAAATATAAACTGAAGAAAACCTCTGGTTCCCGTTTTTGGTAGATGGGGAAACCCAGAACAGAGATTCAAAGGTATAATCTTATCTCGAGATGTAGTCAACTGAAGTTTCAAAAACAGAAGCCAGGTCTTCTGGCTCCAGCATATACTGGATACTTCCTTCAGCCCTGTGAAAACCTTGGTGGAAATTCTAAATTGGAGTGGTTTGTTGGATTTCCAGAATCAACAGTGTGCTTGTCTGGGTTCTTCTCAGAGACTTAATTTCTCAGAGATTGAATTTCTTTCAAGAAAGGAAACTGAAGAATTCCTTGCCAAGTCTGAGAGAAGAGGCAAGTTTTCTCCTTTCTGAGTTTTATCAAAGGAAGACTCACCAGGACTCTGGGGAAGGGACGAGCAGGAGACCTGGAAAGGAGCGGTGGCAGAGAAATGTTTAGCCCTACAGTAAGCAAATAAGAAAGAGAGAAATTTCAAAGGAAGTGCAGTTTCCCAGAGGGAGATATTTATGGCTTTGTGACAAAATCAGACATTTCCCACCCAAGCCGAGGAATTTAGATGGTATCTACTGTTTCCACCTCGGAAGTTAGTGTCTGAAACCCTGACAGATTTGAGGGATCATAGAGATTACTTCCTTATCCAAGAGGAAGACTTATGTGCGGACAAGGCAGCAGCGCTCCCCGATGTTACTTTCTGTTTCTTTTGCTTGCTTGTGGTTCGTTGGTTCATCAGAAATTTTGAACAAATTACCTGCGGAGGTATAGCCCACAGTTCTTTCACTTCAGTGATAATCCATTTGGGTAGTTCCTTAAGTATCCTCTTCAGTGTCCAATTTCTTAAGTGAAGTTTTATGAAGTTTTCCTCACTACTATTTTCTACAGTGCTTTTTTTTTTTTCTATCAGTAAACTTATGGGAATTTACTAGTTGTCCTTCAGATTTAATGTTCTTGATTAAAGTTGGGATTTTGTTTTTCTAGTTGATTTTGTATTCTTTTGAATGCTTCACTACTACTATGATCATACCTTCTTTTTAAATAATTGCTTTCTCATTTATATATTAATTTGTTCTTACTGTAAAGATTTATTGGATACCATTTGCTTGCAGCCAATTTTGTATGCTTTCCTGTCTCTGGACAAGTAGGACATAAAATATTAATACATTTGTTTTGAACACTGTTTCATTTCTTTACATAGTTTGAAGGGGAGTTAGTTCTGGTCATTTTTGGGAAACAATGATAATACATTTTGAATTTTCTAAATAGAAGATAGAGAAAAAAAGTTGAAGATGTTCCTGGATACATTCTAACTACAAGTAATGCATATTCAGTAATTAATGTTTTTAGACCAAATGTAAACAAATATATAAAAGGTATGTTTATGGGTAAACATGAATCCTTCTACACAGCCATTAATACTGTTTGTCAGGAATTATGAAATGTTCTGTATGTTTCATGGATGAAGGGGTACATTATCCAAATCATAAAAATAAATAGCACTTTGTAGAGCATGATGCACCCCAGACACTGTTCTAAGTATTTTATATATATATTGATCCATTTAATTATTAGAACAGCCTTGTGGGATAAATACTGTTTATATACTAAAGGGATAGTCCCTGATTTGCACACTATAGGTGAGGAAAACACAGCCCACAAAACAATAAATATTTGTGGTTTTTACAACAAACTGATAACAAATTCTAAATGTCAAATAAAATGACTGATGATTTACTCATTGGATTCAGTCACTGAACCTGGAAGACTGACAAAATGTCTTCTATGCAGAGATGGAGACCCCTAACTCTCTAACTTAGGATGAAAGTAACTAACTAGCTCATTTCTTTAAAGATTTTCCTTTTGGAACGTTAATACACCTTATCTCTATTAAGCAAACCTCCCCTAAGCATTTATAAAGGAATAAGAAAAGACAACAGAATGAAAAAAATCAGGAGTAAATAATAACATGGAAGCACCTTCAGGGCTCATTTTAAAGTTGTGGTAACAGTCTCAGAAGGATAAAGGGACCTGTGGAAGGGCACACAGCAGGGCAGGGATGGGTTCCATAGTGAGAAGTATTTAGATCCATATCCTACTCCTTCCCCCATGTGAGTGACCTTGGCAAAATTAATCTTTCACAGCTTCTGTTTATTCATGTGTAAAAAGCATAGCAATGATAAACTTTACAGCATTAATGAGAGTACTAAACAAATTAATATACTTGAAAATATCTAGCTCAAGCTTTAGATCATAGTAGGTGCACAGTAAATGCCAATTTTCCTTTGTCCTCACTGTCTTTCTCACTGTGTGTGACTAACTCTGCTACCCTAGGATGCAACTCTAAGATTACCATGCTACTCATGGAACCAGACAATCCCATTGGCAAACATTCCCAACACACACAGCTGTTTTATAACAGGTCTATTGACTCCTTCCATCATTAAAATTCTGGAATCATCATATTTCAGTTTAACTTCATCAGACTTGTTAACAGTCATTTAAATGGAAATTTCTGTTGTGGATATAGTTTATTTGATATCAGTGAATACTAACACTAGTGAACAGGCAGCTTTGCTAACCAAATATTTGCCTTTGGAGTCAGCCAGTGATCATGATTGCTCTCCTTTTACAGCTCATGTAGCTACACTTCTAGCAGGTGGACATTTGAAATTTCTAGTGATGTTTATGGGCTATCATATAATTAGTAACCTGTTGTAAATCATCCAGCCACTGGTGATTTGCCAGAATGAACAATAGTTGAGATTGCACTTTGCTGACTTTAATATTGTAACCTGAAAGATAACATCCTTTTTCCTGGTTGGTATCAAACTCTTCTGACAGTAGATGATTTTTAAAAAGTTAACTCTATCAATTCTCACTGTGCTTTGATAGCAAAGTAATATAGTAGCTATGCTGGGCTAATAACAAATCTCTATTAAGAAGCCATACCTGTATTTGTTACAATTTGTAATACATGTTTTCAATCAAATTATTACTATAGTAAGAGTAATGAGTAGAAGATAAATACTAGATCCAATGGCAGAAAAGAATATAAATTGCTAGACCTATTGGTAATTTACAATTATTTTAACCTTTCAATGACAATAGTGTAGACAAAAAGAAGAAAATGATTCAAAGGATTCATGATCCTATCCTTAAAAACAAAAGAGGTGGAAGAAAAAGTTAAACAATAAAGTAGATTTGAGGATTATTTTATGATTTTCTTATGAAAAAGTAACATTAACACAGTACCAGCAGTGATTACAGTAACAAAACAAAGAACAAGCTAAACATACCCCTAATGTGTCTCTACACTTTAGAACAAATGATTTGTTTATTTTTTATTAATATGGTTTATTTTATTTTTTATTCTTTTTTATAAAGTATTTATTTATTTTAGTTTCAGGAGTAGAATTTAGTGATTCATCACTTACATATAACATCCAGTGGTCATCACAACAAAGAAATCACATGGTACGGTACAGCAGTGTAAGATGTAAAAAAAAGTGAGGGAATAAATCTTCAGTTTAAATTTTTAAAATTTTGCTTTTACTTCAGAGGATTAACATTGAAATAATAGACTTTAATATTTGCAGAATCTCGTCACTTTTAGTTGTAAGATGTTAGAATTTTTTATCAATTTAAAAATAAATTAATCATTATAAATATGATAAATGTGATAAAATAGTTGAGAAGAAGGTCCGTGTCTTAATCTGTTTTGTATCTCCACTGTGGCCTTTATCATGCAGGGATTTGTATTTTGTTAAGTGCAAAATGAACTATATATGTTACACTGAAAAATGTAATGAATAAAAAATGAAAAATATAATTTTCACTTAAAAGCAGCTGATAAACATGGACACATTATACCTTTGTCTTTAAAAAATGACAGTGGAGAACCTCTGCTTTCTGGTAAACTAGGAATCAAAACTACTCAACTAAGTTGGGGAGGACGGGGAAAGGGACGGTAGAGGTGTCAAGTTGGAAATTAGATTTAAATGCTGATTCTCTTTCCCCAAAGTGCCAACTCTTGAGATTGTTGACATCTCCCCCCTTCCCTTTTTTTGTAGAGCAAGATATTCTGCCTCAACAATTTACAGGAGTTAATAAATACAAGTACCTGGGGGTAATTGGTTATTAAGTATTGCAATGTGATGTGAGTTAGTTCTTATTTTCCAGAAGTGACAGGCACTACATTGAGGAAATGAATATTTTGATCAGAGATGAAAAGTGGGAAGTCTTAGGAGGTTTGTTGTAACATATCTTAGAGGATAGCTGTCTGAAGATGGATTTGCAGTGGGTTAATGCAGGGTGATTGGGGCGTAGGTCGAAACAGAATTGGAAGTCCCAAGGGAGAAGAGGCTTCCGTTTCAGTGATTTCAAATTTGTAAAATTTGAAGGTTTCTGTTTCCTCAAGTAAAAAATAAATAAATAAATAAAAGAAATATTTTTCTGCCCAACTTAGCATCTTGATCCTAGCACTCATTTCCTCCCCCTCCCCCCCATCATGCCTTTCATGTTCACGGTATTGTGGAATGGAAGGATTTGCTCATTCCCGTACTACTCATTTCCTGTTAATTACTTAAAAGGCTCTGTATTTTGCATGATGGAAAATACAGAGATTAATTAGATGCAGGGTTTATCTTCAAGAATGGTGTAGTTTAGAGAAAGAAACGAACGAAGGTCATTGATTGTTGGTTGAATGACTGAGAATACTTACAGACAGTCATCGTTGTAGACTATAGGAGGCAACATTGGCAAAGGACCGGACTCAGTATTTAACAGTTAGCCTAACTGAGGGAATGGTCAATTAATACCTACTGATTTATCTTATTAAATTTCCTAAGGGAGATTGATCTTTAGCATCCATTTAGACAACATTATCTCTGATCATTTTTGTATGAATGATGTCAGTGGACACTGTTCTAGTTTTCTAATGGTACGCGGGCATACTTTTCCTTTTATTTTTATTTTTATTTATTTTTTATTATTTTTTAAAGATTTTATTTATTTATTTGAGAGAGAGAGAATGAGAGACAGAGAGCACGAGAGGGAAGAGGGCAGAGGGAGAAGCAGACCCCCTGCTGAGCAGGGAGCCTGATGTGGGACTCGATCCCGGGACTCCAGGATCATGACCTGAGCTGAAGGCAGTTGCTTAACCAACTGAGCCACCCAGGCGCCCCATACTTTTCCTTTTAAATACAAATTATATTATCTAATCCTTACTTGTAGAGATGTTGTCAAGAACTATCAGCATGAACTATTATAATAATTAACACTTTGGAGTTTGAAGAAAATTGTAGAGCAATCACTAAATCAATGACCCTTGCTTTCTAAAAATTTAAAATGAGGATAGGTTTTTAAAATGGGACTAAAACTAATTTTTCCTGGTTAGAAAATGTTTATGGTTTATTTGCTGATCACCAGTGTGGACCCAGTGTACAAACTGAAATGATGAACTTATGAATTATAGCTGATAGTTTTTGCTTTCATTACTCATTAAGTGCTTAATATGTGCTAGATTCTCTAGTCAAATGCAGAGGTAATGGAGACTCAGCCCTTGACCTCACAGTTGTAGTGCTAACTTGTAACTAGAAGAACAAATGCTACCCAGAGTTGAAGGAGACTGAGTCAAGCAGAACAGGTCAGTTTGGATACCTGTCTTAAAAGATAGGATGATTTTTTTATCTTATCTGGTGTGGGGATGATAGAACTCTAAAACACCTTGTTACTGTAGAAATGAAGTCAATGAAACCAAACTCAGCAAGAGTATTTATGCTTTGTTGTTTTTCTTGTCATGTATCCTCCTGAGGTGTAAGCAATCTATTTTCTGTATCCTTTTTTTTTTTTTTTTTAAGTATGGGTTTTTAAAGATCCGTTACTCTTCCTTTTTCTTGGGCAGAAAATGTCTGTCGGGGGGCTTTAGAAATGAATGTTTTTATTTAGGTTTTATTTAATAAAATTAAATTAAAACAGATTTCCTATATCACAGGTAAGTTGTTGCCCTTGGAAGTACTTGGCATATATACTGCAAATGTTGGGAGAGCTCAAGGAAGGAGACTACCTTTGGCTTCAATAATATTAGTGTCTTTCTTTACTCCTTATATAACACTCTGAACTTGACTAGCAATACAAAGAGCAGATGGTGGAATGGTGCCAAGTTGACATTCACCATCTGCTTCTCACATATATAATATTGTGTGCTAGAAAAATAATATAGCAGGGATCTTCTGTTTAGCGGTTGTTGGTGAGAGAAGCTGTACCACTTGGGATGATCATATTTCTACACAAATAACTTCATTAAATAAACACAGGCAAAAAAAAAAAAAAAACTTTCCATGATCAATCTCAGTGTGTGGTTTTATCTGTTATTTGCATGTATGAGACTTTGTTCTTGTTTTTGATCAAAACTTGATATAGGACCAGGAATCTTAGAAAAGTATATTTGATGGTTGAGTTTGACTAGATGACAGATTAAAAACTGTCTTTGCTTTAAACTAGTAACAAGTATGTTTTTTTCCAGGCTTAATTTAATCTGGGATGGAAGGAAAGTTGGGTTTCGGTCAAGCAACACTTCATTCTTATACATAATATGTAATAGAACAGTTGAACTTTCTGAACAAATCAGAATTGATCAGGAACAAACCCATACCATCCTACTGTAGGAAAAGTGGGGATGAGTCAGGGGAGCTTAGATTCACTCTTGAACCCTACTAGCTTAATCAGAGTTGGTTTCCCAGTCCTGCAGAGGGTGCCCCTCTCATGTTTCTCAGAGTCCTTTTCTCTTTGTGTGGGAGCCACAGGCAAACTCCTGGAGCCAGCTGCAGGTCTCAGCGTGGGTCCTGTGTGGTTTTACCTCCCCAGATCCTGAATGTGCTCCCAGCAGTAGCATGAGACTGATGGGACAGCAACTGTCAATCAAGAGAGAGAATTGTCAAGAGAGGAGGGGAAGAAAAAGGCATAAGGGGTTGAGCCTCTGAGCCAGACTACACATTTATAAAGAATGAGTTAATGATAAAAGTAATTTGCTGTGCACTTTCAGGTACCATAAAACTGAAGTATACGTGGACCCGTATAGAGCCAATAAATGGTCTTCAGAAGGTTGGGAACTCCAGAATTCCATGGAACATTTTTTTGGTAATTCAGCTCTGTCATGTGTAAGCTGTACTGAGCATTTTTGGTATAGCTCCATTTTATTGCCATGGAGTTACAAATGTGAGCAGAGGGATTTCCCCCAAACCCTTTCTTTCATGGATTCTACACTGGTGTGTCTTAGTTTTCATTGTTGACTTATTACCAGCTCAGGGAAAAAAAAAAATCATACATAAATCAAGAAATAAAAGGTGAGAAGTAATTGTATTTTAATTCAGTGGATGTTTATATCAACATCCCTGTAGTAATTCTCTACTGTGTTTACAGCCCTACCAAAGTCTGCATTTAGTCACACAGCAGACAAACCAAGAAATAATTCATGTTTACTTTAACTCTTTTGACATCGTGGGAGAAAAATAAGAAAAGTTTACAATGTCCGTATACTGGTAGTATGGAGACTGGTGTGGTAATTTCAGCTAAGGACAAGGACTTTAGAATGGATGTCGGGAGTTTGGGCCTGGATTCTGCTGCATGTTACTGGTTGCCACTGGGCATGGAAGCCGTTTCTTCAAAATTGGACATGGAGGCAGTTTCCGTATTTGAAAATTAGGGGTAATAATGTTTAATGTTCAGAACTGATTTTATCTTAAAACCAGTTTCAGGAATGAGAAATGAAGACTATGGATATCCACCTTTTTAGCTGGTGTGACTTTCTGAAACAAGCACCTTTCTTGCAGGAAAATCTGGTTCTGTTTCTAAAGGGACACCTGTTTAATCCTTTGATCAAGGAGGTGGAGTACTGGCTTATGTCTATCCTGTAACTCTTGTTACCTTCATAGACACTACCATTGGTATTTATATTCATGCTTGTTTGTAGGCAGAGAATGAGATCCTGTTTTGCTTTTTGCTTTTGGGAATGGTAAACGTTTCTTCCAGGGGGCTAAAATTGATGTACATTTCATCCTTGAACCTCTGGGGAGAGGAAAGACAGAGGGTGTTGGAATGTACTTTCCTTGAAGTGGCTGTTGTTATTGTACACCTTGAGTTCATCTGGGACTCGCACATCGCTTTTAATCTCTACAACATTTTTGTTTTCTGTTATTCAGGAAGAGCATTAGCGAATCCCCATGGTTATCAATTACAGAGCATTTAACAAATGGTCTGATTCTAGAGGGCAATGTCAGGGCACTGTATTCCGAAGGAATAGTCATTGTGGGATCCAATTTAATTTTTGTCCCCTGTAACTTAGTGTGGATATTTCCATTTACTTTTAGCCACTAGGGATAAGGTGTCAGTCACGTTTTCACACAGAAAAATCTCTGAAATTTAGTTTTGTGATTAGCAAAACGTAAATAAAAATGTCTAAGGCCCTTTATACGTACCGTTTATAATAAGAGAGATTTGTCTTTGGGAGAACGTAGAGAGAACTAAAAAATATATATGTGTATGTGTATATATGTATGTGTGTATATAGGTATATATATTATTATGGATGTTGTTTTCTCTGATAAATGTAACAGTAAAGAACTTTCTCCAGCTCTCCCCCTTTATAGAGAGATAACTTTATAATACTTGGAAAACTAAGAAAATCCTTGGGCTAGTGTTCTTTCTCATAAATTGATATTCATGCATAATAAAGAATTTAAAAGTAAGTAATATGAAATTTTTCTTTGGTTTAAGTGGAAATACAGTTTCTTTTATAAAACTGAGAGCATTCGTCTCTTATAAGCTGTAGTTTAGACATACTTTATTTGAAAGAAGGAACAGTTTTTTTTCCCTTTTTTAATCATTGCACTAGACTAATTTTTTCAGGAAAAAGACTGCTTGGTAATCACAGTTGAGACATTTTACTTGACTTAAAATTTTTAATTTCCCCTAAGGATAAAGGTTAGCAGTCCCTTGTATTTACGAAGAGAATTATACTCACTCATTAACCCTATTAAAATTTTTGCAGTTGGAAAAAATATTAACCTCACTTAGGGAGAAAAAGGCAGAGGTTAATGAATAGAATGGAAAAGCTTTGTTAAAGTCCCTTCAGATTAGCTAATTATGCTAATTTAATATGTAGATGGCAAAAGGTACAGTTTTGAATTTATGAGATTCACATAATTGGGATGAGATTTAAAACTATATAGGAAAAATAAGTATTTTGAATTTTAAGCAACTCCCAAACTAAGCAGAATATTACCTTTGTGAGTTACAGACGAGAAGGCAAGAGAAACCTGGATTATATGTAGCTATTTCTTAAATAAGAATAGAATTTCACGTATGTTTACCATCCTTGTATGTACCATGATAATACTCTACTCAATTTCATCATCATGGAAACATGTGAAATGCTTATTACGTCTTTTTTACAGATGCAGAAACTAAGGCCTTCAAAGGTATAGTGGGGGTGCCTGGGTGGCTAGGTTGGTTAAGCGGCCAGCTCTTGATTTCTGCTCAGGTCATGATCTTGGGGTCCTGGGATCTACTAGCCCAGTGTGGGGCTCCTTGCTCAGCGGGGAGTCTGCTTGAAATTCTCTCTCTTCCTCTCCCTTTGCCCCTTGTCCCACTTGCATGCTCTCTCTCTCCCTCTAAAATAAATAAATAAATCTTTAATTGAAAGATATAGTAACATGTGCAGCGTAACACAGTAAGGGGTAGAGCTTGGATCAGTATCCAGGTCTGACTAAACTCTAGGTCTTCTCGCTACACCACGATGTGTGACCTTGACCAAGGGGCTTACTTATTTGGGGAACTGTTTCTTCATCTATAAAGAGACGATTTAGATTAATTTATATCAGAAATCTCACTGCCTCTGAAATTCTGATAACTCGGTTCTTTTTTTCCTTGTTTTTAAAACTGGGACCATAAAGTAGTACAGAAGTTACATATTAAATAATACCTTCATTAAAATATTACCTTGATACTTATATAACATTTCACAGTCCCAGTCTGTATTCATCCCAAATTGAATGTTAAAGGGTTCTTCACTTGCACTTTAGCACTGAGAAAATTAGAGAAACAGTAATATGCTATATAATTTATAAAAAACTAACTAGAAAATTAGTTTGTTTCTCTTTTGTATTATGTTGTAAATGTATTGAGGGGATCCTCTTCAAAATGTGATAAGATATTTATATATTATTTTGCTTTATGGTAATTTATCTCTGTCATGTGTAAGCTGTACTTGTTAATACATTATACAGTTAAACAGGAAGGTCACCTTTGTCCAACATTAAAAATAAAGCAAATAAGGGGTGCCTGGGTGGCTCAGTTGTTAAGTGTCTGCCTTCGGCTCAGGTCATGGTCCTAGGGTCCTGGGATCGAGCCCCGCATCGGGCTCCCTGCTCTGCGGGAGGCCTGCTTCTCCCCCTCCCACTGCCCCTGCTTGTGTTCCCTCTCTCGCTGTGTCTTTCTCTGTCAGATAAATAAAATCTTAAAAAAAAAGCAAATAAGTGTAAAAATTCTAAAGATCTATCTTTATAAAATGGAAATTAAAACTGAATGTCTGCTGCAAGGTCTCTGTCATGTCTTTAAAACTTAATTAGTTGTGATAACTGAAATGAATATATCAAGAAATTAGAACGTTAACATATTGCCCTCTCACAAAATAATAATAATAGCTCTTTAACTTCTGTGCTTTCTCTTTTCTTTTCTATGTTTAATTTTGGTATTTCAGTGGGACTGAGTGTAGTAAAAAAAAAGAGACACTCATCTTTCTTCTTACAGTGGATGAAAAATTTCTAGCAATCTTCAAGAGAATTTGTCATGCTTTTTAATGAATGGGTCAATATAAAGATAAATGATAACAAATGCATTATTTTAAAAACATTTTATATTATATGACAAAATAAAAATATAAAGCTAAATTTATTTGTCTTGTTTTTGTTAGCAGTGTATTAAAGTATGTCAGAGGTAGATAAAGTATCTATAAAATAGAAAATTGAAATCATCTAACTTTGTAGCAATGTCTAAGGCCCTAAGGGGGAGGGCAGATAGTACTTTGAAATGCTAATAGGTAATCAAACATGTATCTTTGTTACATCAACATCACTGATTCAGTTAATCTCCCGTGTCCACCATCAGTATAGGTGGTGATGACAAAACCCCTCCCCCAGAGCAGTTTCCTGACCTCTGGGCAGTGCCCAGACAAGTAGCATACAGATGGTAGCACTCGATACCTATCGATTAGCTTATTGCTACTGTTTTTTGTCTCTGTTACTTCAGTGTTGTTGTTTTGCTCTTTCGACCCTGCAACAACTGTAACCAATTTCTTATATTAAATTTCTTTTGTTGGGCGCCTGGGTGGCTCAGTCGGTTGGGCGACTGCCTTCGGCTCAGGTCATGATCCTGGAGTCCCGGGATCGAGTCCCGCATCGGGCTCCCTGCTCGGCGGGGAGTCTGCTTCTCCCTCTGACCCTCCCCCCTCTCCTGCTCTCTCTCTCTCATTCTCTCTCTCGCAATAAATAAAAAAAATAAAAATAAATAAAAAAAATTTAAATTTCTTTTGTTGACATACTTACTATGGTATTTCTAGTTTTTCGACTGTAACCTAACACAAAATAAATCACAAACTGGGTGAAAAATATTAAATATATATGGGGAAAGTAAGCTGGCTTGCTTAAAATTTTCGAATTCTTTGTAACTACTTAGAAATGATGCTCATGCTGTGCTTAGTACAAAAGGCATAGAAAGGGTTGGTGAAGAAGGCTCTCCAGTGATGGCAGGCATATATGAAGACCATACATCTTTACTAGCACAAAAGAAGGACATTACCACATCTCCTTACAACCAGGCTTTACAAAAGTATTTTATGTCCAGTTTTTCACAAATTGGCTTTATGATAGGGAGTACTCTATTCTAACTAGTGAATTTGTATGTGATTTGCATTTGAATGCAAACTGATTTTTGCTCTAAAGGAGCATTGTCCTCATTATATACACTTTGTTTTTCTGGTAAGGTTGGTAAATTTTTCTCATTCCATTATTTTGTGGGGCAGCTGAAAGACCAAGGTGAGGGTCAGTTACAGGAGAAGGCTAAAAATTCAAGGTTAAGCCAGTTGGCTTAGGAGAAGTTCCCCTTTTCACTTTTGCCTCATTAGCACCACTGTTTAACTAAATGTGTTTATAAATCACAAGTGACAGAGCCCTTTATACATACAGCAGGAGAACTCAAGGTGACCATATATATGTTTGTATGCATACACACACACACACATATACATACACATACAATTAATGTCTACACTGATTTAACTTGCAGTTGTTTTATACTTAGAGTAATGTATAGGGTCTGTTTTTTATTTAAATAAAGAAAGATTAAAATAAATCTTT
Source organism: Leptonychotes weddellii (assembly GCF_054177405.1). Classification (NCBI taxonomy): domain Eukaryota; kingdom Metazoa; phylum Chordata; class Mammalia; order Carnivora; family Phocidae; genus Leptonychotes; species Leptonychotes weddellii. The sequence continues at coordinate 103,151,782 of NC_138370.1, forward strand.
TAACTCTAAATAATCTAAATAATTTATAATTTATTCCTAATTACTTAAGATTTGTTTATCTTTTGATTAGAAAATAGGTATCTTGCTTGTTTTCAAAAATTCTCCTCTTGGTCTTGGATGTGCTTTTCACTCTCCGATGCAAAGTGACCTAAAGATTTGTTTTTGCATCATTTTGAATTGCCATGCTTTTTAGACTTTACTGGTTGAAGAGGATCAGAATAAAAAGGAGCATCTCCCTTACTTCTTCCTTCCTTAGAAACATACCTGTATTCTGTGTGTGGATTCCGGTTGATATCTCACTCTAGTTAGGCATTTCTTTGTGCCAGATAATCAAAAATATGGCTAACATCAAACTCATTCAGTCCCTACCATGCATACTTGCCAGAAGTGAAGAAAACACTGACACATAAAACATAGGTCCTTCCTTTAAGGAGATTATGCTCTAACTGAGGTAGACAGAGGGGAGGAGTTCATGGACGAGATATGACTTGCACCAAGCTTTGAAGACTAAGCAGGATTTAACTGTACAGAAAAGAGGAGGCAGAGGTAGGCAGAGACAACATGAGCAAGTGAGTTGGGAAAGGGATAAGTATGATGTACTTAAAGAGACCAGGCTGTCTACATCAGAAGCAAAGGAAAGCGATGGAAACTCATGACCGTTGGCTTACCAGTATGGAGGAAGGAATTGAAAGGCAAAGAATCGAAAGTATCTGGAATTGATACCTGAGACTAGCATTGCCCAGATTGCTCCCTTCATGCTTGTTCTGGGGGAAGGAGGGTCCATTGATCAAAAACTATGGAATATGCTAGACTAAGAAAAAGTAAGCTGATTTCTATACCTCAAGACTAAAGAGATTTTAATACGTTACTGTACACAGTGAAATTGAAAGCGGAGTATCTCAAATCTGGTTGGCCGTGGGTGCTTTTTATTTTTCTTGTGACAAACATCCTTTGGGAAATATTGTAATAGAAAATAGATAAAACCACTATAGGTTTTAGAGGACATATTAAATAGTGTTTTAGGAAGATAAGTCTTCCAGAGATAAACTAGATAAGTAGAGGAATAAAAATAGCTCTTGAAATATTTCAGGAGAGGGTTGAAGGTGGCCTCGTCTGGGGTGACAGCAGTGACTCTGGAGGCTGAGGTAAATTCAAGACCTTTTCCAAACAAACAGACAACCTAGAGGATTGGTGGTGAATTGAATTAAATAAAGTGATGGTAAAAGTGTATGGTGTGTAGTGATTGAATACAATTCTTGTCACTGTCAGTGATACGAAAGGTGAAAACTCAGAAACCGGTCCTAGGTGTGTCATCGAGGAGATGGCACGTGTAATGGTACCGCGAATAAGACCGAGCCAGCAGTGAAGCTGGACTAGTGTTCTGTGGAGGCAGATGGTGACTTAAACATGAGGGGAGCTAGTGCAGTTGGATAGTGAGACTGGGAGAGGAGTGTGCAGCTCAGGGTTGGAGATTGTCCTGTGCAGTCTGTGAGCCTTCTCTTTTGTGTAATCAGATTGCATTGCTTTTTATTCATCTTTTTAAAAGCCTTGATGGGAAGCCGTTTTTAGAAAATTTATTCAAAGAAGTGTAGAGAAACTACTCACTAATCTCATTAAACTTCACCAAATTTCTTTGAAATATATGCAGGCCGACAGTTACGTTAGTCCAGTTGCATAGCTTGAGTCAATTTTTCTCCCTTTTCTTTTTTATCAGTGACACGTGCAAACGTATGACATAGCTTGGAAATGATTTTAAATGGTTTCTTTTAAAGCTCCGTCTTACAGAGCTGTGTATGGGGCATCGCTACACGTTTTGTAGGCAGACACTGTGGTGCAGAATAGAGCACTTTGATTTGTGACAGTTTGACTTGAAATTCCATATTAACTGATTTCATACTTCACTGGATCATGGATGGTACAACTTCAAGGAGCTTCTACTAAAATACTTTAAACTCTTTAAACTCTTGTCACCTCAAACAACGGAATCTATTCTGCTCTGTTTTCCTGTGTAACTTCAGTGTGTGCCTGTGTATGTGAGCTGCTGGTTTCTCTCTCGTCTGCCTGGGGACTGCACACTCTTTATTCTGGTGTTAGTCAGTCCTCATTAGTACTATGCGTGGAAATTATTCCTCACTTCCTCTTATTCCATGGACTTGATTAAAATCAGCATGTTCTGTGTTCTCGGTAGAATACTCCATGTGCTGGCTTTTTCGTACGCCGTTTCTGAGTTGTCTAACTTGTAGGCTGAAGAGGTTAATTGTGGAGGCTTTCTGTTTCAGTTTTCTCTCATTAACTTTACAAAAAGTGATTAAGAAAGAAAAAAGATTCTGTAGGAGCATATAGACCCCAACTTATTTTGTGGGGTGGAGAGTAGACATTGTCTGGTGGAGAATGAAGAAATGCGTATTACTGGACATTGGTCCTGGTGTGACTTTTCTACAAAAGGCATTTTAAGAAATAAACTTGTATACAGGAAGCATATTTTAAAAATAACACATTGAAATTGAAAATCAGGTAGTTTAAAAGCAGAGTGACTGATATAGTCCTCTAATATTTCAGATGTTACTCATATTCGCAAAATGTAATCTTGCCTTTTGCACAGGGAAGCCAATATGCTACTCAGTAAGAGACTATGATCCAACCAACAGGAGACAGATCATTTTTGATCCTATGAAAAAAGATGCCAAAACCTTATCATATAAATCAAAGCTATTCTGTTTCCCTTTGATTTCACTTTCATTCTTTCAAGAATTAAGAGTTTTGAACTAGAAAGTGTATTAAGTTTTTCTTCATTTAGGATTCAGGGAATGAGAAAAGTGAGGGTTGGGAAGATTAAATAACCACCCAAGACCACATAGACCCAAAGAGAAGAACTGGGCTTTGATTCAGGATGTCTGACTCCTGGCCAAGGATTATTAACCACATATTTATTTTCACAGCCCTGTTCTATAACTCGGTGTGTTATTTCTCAGCCTAGAGCCTATAGGTGGCTGAGAATGGGTGGTATTTTCTATATCCTTAGGCGTGCCATAAGAGCATGTGCTGTGTCTATGAGGATGTGTGTGCGTGCGTGCATGGATTTGTGTGTGTACGGCCATGTGTATGGTGTAAGGGAGGCAGCTGTCTGACAGATTGATAGGGCAGTTTTAGGAAGATGAGCCGAAGGGGGGAAAAAAAGGAAGATTCTTCTAGTTTGGAGATTGTGAATGCTGACATATAAGAGAAAATGGTTTTGTTTTAAATGTTTTCCAAATTCTTGAACCACTCCTGACTTAGAGCCAATGCAATGCTCACCATCAGCCTTTCTGTTCACTTTAACTCAGTTATATTCCACTGCACAGGTGTCTGCCGTGTTAGCGGGTTATTATAGACCACAGATTCAGCAGCAGCAGGAGCCCTTGTTCAAGGGCTCAGAAACACCGGGCGCCTGGGTGGCTCAGTTGGTTAAGCGACTGCCTTCGGCTCAGGTCATGATCCTGGAGTCCCTGGATTGAATCCCGCATTGGGCTCCTTGCTCGGCGGGGGGTCTGCTTCTCCCTCTGACCCTCCCCTCTCTCATGCTCTCTCTCTCTCATTCTCTCTCTCAAATAAATAAATAAAATCTTTAAAAAAAAAAATCAAGGGCTCAGAAACACCAATTTCTTAATTTAATTCTGGTAATGACACATACAGATAGCCTGGAAGCCATGTAAATCCATCATGTGAGAAATGGGTGGAGAATCCAGTTTTTTCTTTTTAATGTTTTATTTATTTATGAGAGAGAGAGAGAGCACTCGAGCAAGTCTGAGCAGCGGGGAGGGGCAGAGGGAGAGGGAGAAGCAGACTCCCCGCTGAGTGCAGAGCCTGACGCAGGGCTCAGTCCAGGACCCTGGGATCATGACCTGAGCTGGAGGCAGACGCTTAACCGACTGAGCCACCCAGGTGCCCTGGAGAATCCAGTTTTACTATTATTTGTTAGGCTTATATTTTTCATACTGAACAATTTCAAACCTCTGGAGTAATTATACATCATTTCTATTCTCTGGAACTTGGTTCCCCAGGATTGGACCTTTCTTATTTCTCTCTAGAACTTTTTTTATTCAACTAGTATCATATCGGTCTTCAGTTGGAGATAGTGGTTTTTTTTAAAAAATGTAATTTCTGGGCTTTCTCACATAAGTAAATTTTGTGCCTTAATTAGGTTTTTAAAATAATTGATTAAGGTTGTGTCTTTAATTGCTAGTCTATGTCCACTCGGTACCTAATATAATGCCTGTTGTAGTCAGTAGTAAATAAATTGTTAATAAACTGATGACTGCCTGTAAATAATTCACCTAATCTAGGTGTTTCTACTATGATTCTTTAAGAATCCCTCATGTTTAAACATTTTTATATCTGTCTGATACTAATTAAGATAGGTAATTATGAGTATATCTGGGGGTAGGGAAAGGAAATATTTTGAAGGCATGGTGAAGCAACAGGGAAGGCATATAATTGATCTGATGCCATTGAGTTAGCTCCAAAATATAAAAGAATTATGACTGTGTAGCATAATTAACAATGATCCCGAGTCAATTTTATCTGAAAATACTGTTCGGTCATGTACTGTAATATATGTTCAGATATACTTATCAATTTGCCACTGAATATGTATGTTAATGAATTCATTTTAGTTTAAAAGCATGGTTAGTAGAGCCAGATTTTTTAGGTTTGAATTGAATCCTCCATTTACAGACTCTGCTTTTTGATAAATTATTTGGTCCTGTATTTTGGGTTAGGTATTTTTCTTCACATGTAAATAAGGATTTATAGATGAAGTGGATTCTAATAGTAGATTCAGCCTCATGGAGTTGTTGTCACGTTATATTTCTTAAGTCTTTAGAACCGGGTCTGGCCAATAGTAAGCACTGGATTAATATTGACAATTATTACAGAAAACTGGAAGATTCCAGAACATAATGTAAACCTAATGTTATCTCTTGGCATCATTTGGTGATTTGGTTTTAGGTTTTAAATTCTTTTAAAATGTTTGTCCTTTCATTCACAAATGTTTTGTGAGCATTTGCTTTGTGTTAGAGATAACAACAATACCGACTGGAATCAGCGCTGCCTTTAATCTGTTTCATGTGCTAACATTTACAGAGCCCTTCCACATACTATTTTATGTGTCTTTCCTGTCAAAACTAGGCAGTAGCTAAGAAAAAGGATATTGCCAGTTTATAGATGCAGTAACTTTTCATAAAGATGCAAATATGTACCTCATTATAGGAAGTAAGGCTTAGGTCATTGTTCTCTCTCTCTCTTATTTATTTATTTATTTATTTGACAGAGAGAGACACAGCGAGAGAGGGAACAGAAGCAGAGGGAGTGGGAGAGGGAGAAGCAGGCTCCCCGCCGAGCAGGGAGCCCAATGCGGGGCTCGATCCCAGGACCCTGGGATCATGACCTGATTTGAAGGCAGGCGCTTAATGACTGAGCCACCCAGGTGCCCCTCTCTCTTTTTTTTTAGATTTTATTTATATATTTGAGAGAGAACAGGAGCAAGAGGGAAAGGCAAAGGCAGAGGGAGAAGGAGACTCCCCGCTGAGCAGAGAGCCAGATGCACGGTTCGATCCCAGGACCCTGGGATCATGACCCAGCCAAAGGCAGAGGCTTAACCGACTGAGCCAGCCAGGCGCCCAAGTCATTGTTCTCTTCATTCTGTCATGCCATCTCATCAGAAAAAGCGCTTGCTCATACTCCCATGGAGCTTACCGTTGCCTCTGCAGGTTTCTATGTGGATCCTGTGGACCTAGGGCAAGTATTCATACTGGTTTGGTTCTTCTAAGTTTGGACCACAGTAATTCCATCGTTAGGTTTATTTGTTATTATTTTTTTAAGTTTAAGGAGAATTTTCAGAATATTGCCAAATTTTGCATTTTTAAAATAAGTTGAAAATACTTGATTTATTCACAAACCATTTTAATATTTCTGATGTATCTTTTTATCCTTTTGTGTCTTTGGCTTATCCAAATCCTAGTTTCCTTTTAAATTTTTTTCTTATTTGCATATCTGTCTTCCCAGCACTCCAGATTTAAATTCAAAGGTCAACCTGTTTATTTTTCTTTCAACCCAGACAGAAATTGGAATAAGGAAGTGAAAAAAAGTAAAACTGCCCATCAGACATGTAATAAGCCTCTCTAATAGACCTGATTGAATTGATTACTCTAGCAGTTCACCCACTGGAATAAAAAGCGTAAGGCATTCATCATTTAGTTATAAATTTATTCCTTGCGAAGAGCCACATCCCATTAATTTTATGTAATTTGGTTATTCCCAGTAACTGTTGGGTTTGTGTGGTGCTGGTCTCTTGAGAGAGGAGAACTCTAATGGTGTGCATAAACTTGAAAGCGCCAAAAGATTTTCAGAGCGTTCACGGTCTTAACCATTGCTTTGATTCTACTTGTAATCTCACTCAGAAATGCTTTCCTCTTCTGTATTTCTGAACACAGTATGTAGAGAAGTGAAGAGTAAAATGATGTGCAAACCAGACATTGTTGTGTTCCAGCGGCTTGCTATAGCCTTCTTTTACCCTAAATCTCCTTAATCAAAACCATTCAAGATTAAATTCACTTAAGATCTAGCTGATGTCAGTGTGCAGAAAAATGTGTTTGAACCCATGGGGCGCCTGGGTGGCTCAGTTGTTAAGCAACCAGGTGAGTTGCTGGGTGAGCCAATAATAAGCCTAATAAGACCTTCGGCTCAGGTCATGATCTCAGGGTCCTGGGAACGAGTCCCGCGTTGGGCTCCCTGCTCAGCGGAGAGTCTGCTTCTCCCTCTCCCTCTGCTCTTCCCCGTGCTGGTGCTCTCTTCTGTCAAATAAATAAAAATAAAACCTTTAAAAAATATGTTTGAACCCACCACTACCCTGACCTCCACCACTGCCACAGGGGAGCTGCATTTTAACTCTTATTATGCTAAAGAGTGAGATTTTGGCTTGACTTGACATGCACATGGAATTCCTGTTGCAACTGAATCCCTATAGGAGTAAGGACTTTGAGGAGTCAGTTCTAACTAGTGTTGGTTTATCAATTTCTCATACGAAGTGCCTATTCTGTATTCGAGGGCCATGGCAGCCTTTAATATGTCTTCAATTTTATCTTAACAGTATGATTGGAGAAGAGTTGGGAAAGCAGGGATGAATCATTAAAGTGATCATCATTTTTAACATTTTCTGATCTTCTTGTGAATTTGTATTTAACCATTATTCTCATGTTTCCTATGTACTTGTGTTTCTCTGTTGCTTCTTCTTGCTTCCAAACTGTGATCATTAAATATCCTCACTCTCTCTGTATCCTCTCCCTTTTCTGGGTAGAAATGTTTTCTTCTGGAATTGCTTTTCTTCTGTTTGTAAAGACACTTTTAAATTAACTTTGTGCTTGATGTGTTGGTTTGCTTTAAATGAGACGATTGAGATTTTGACATTATTGAGAAAGAGAAAGGGAGTCATCAACAGTGACAGTAATCAAAAGTGCTTTAGTGCTTTAGGATAATATTGAACACAATGTTTAAGTTCTGTTGTAAAGTAGAATTCAGGGAGACCGCGGCATTTTAAGAAAATTATTCATTGATTTGCTTCTGACGAGAGGGAGATGTTTCCATTTGCATTGAATAAGGCCCAAGGGAGGACAGAACATTCTAAGTTACATATGTAACCTCTTGCTGTTATTGTTTTAAGTTCTGCTTCTGGGATTCTGTAACTTCTCACAATCTGTTTCCTGACCTTCCCTAAACTTTCTTTGAATAATAGTGTTAGTAGATAGAGGAAGTCAATTTAATTGTCAGCAATAGATGTGTACGTTTCAGTTATACTAGGGTAGACTGGCAAACGGGAGGATGGTTCATTAGAGTTTTGATCCTAAAAATAATTATGAGTCATCAAAGTGCCAGTAAAGCAATAATTGTGTGAGACGTTCAAAACATCTTAGGTCAGAGAGAGAATTAAGTCTCAGAAGGCTAGCTGAAGGATAGGTGGTAGGATATATTTGAGAATGTAACTCTAGTTTCTGGTGAACAGAGTACATTCTTTTTTTACATCCATTAAAATTGAAGAGCTTCCCACCAAAACAATTAAAATTCTAGGTTGCGGTTGGAGATAAATATTGATTTTTGAAGTAGAAAAACTATGATTTTTGAATCCCAACTCTTTAAGCTATGTACTCCAAGACCGTAATAGCCTCAGGGGAGTTTAGTATTTTATATGGAGGAAAATAAGCTTGACTGTATTTCCCTCACCTCCATTTCTAGTATTTCCCTTTATTTGTTGATCTTCAAGCTAAAACTTTTTTCCTGATGTGTTCCTTTGTTTTATCACTTTATATAATAAAACTAGAATTACTTAAAGTTTATAAGCTATTCTTTTAATTTAAAAATAATATTACTTTCTCTTAAAGAAACTGAGTTCTTTATTTCTTGAATTAAATCATTTTTGTCTGTATGTAAATATTAGGTCTATTTTTAGGGGGAAAAAGTAGTTGGGTGTGGAAGTTGAAAAGAAATGGATTGGTCCAAGACATCTATTTTAACCATTTATTATTTTCTCCATTAAAAAATAATAACTTTTTGAAGATTCCTATATAATTCATGTCATCAGCCTTTTAACTGTTTTGTGGTCTCAGAGCGAAGGGCAAGATATTAAATCAGTTCGGGTAGTAAATATTTATTTATTTTGGGGGGCTAGTAATTATTTTTGTTTGACAACTTAACATTAAATAAGTAATGAAATGGGGGCGCCTGAGTGGCTCAGTTGGTTAAGCATCTGCCTTGGGCTCAAGTCATGATCCCGGGGTCCTGGGATCGAGCCCCGATGTCGGGCTCCGTGCTCAGCGGGGAGCCTGCTTCTCCCTCTCCCTCTGCCTGCCTCTCTGCCTGCTTGTGTTCTCTGTCAAATAAATAAATAAGATCTTAAGAAAAATAAGTAGTGAAATGAAATAATATGACTATTTTTGGAGCTTATGCACGTGTTTTTATTATCAATGTAACTGGAGGCTTATGCTTTAAGAATGTTTTCCTTTTGAGAGAAGGTATGTATGGATCTAGTGGCAAAATCATCCACATATTCTACAAATATTTGTTAGGTGAGTTGCTGGGTGAGTCTGAGAATTGTGTGTAGCAGGGGAGCACCTTCAGGACCAACACCTATGAGGTCTGATGGCAATGAGGATCGAACTCTGATGCGCTTGTGGTGGGGGTGTGAACCAGTCCCACGGTAAGCCCTGCAGCTGGGCTGGCCCTTCACAGTTGTCCTGGATGCTGGCAGGGGGACTGGGCCTTTGCCACCCTGCATTGACCAGGGAAGTGATGCGACCCAGGAGTGGTACATTTATGTGCAGCCAGCAGCCAGTGCCCCTGGAAGAGGTGGGGGGGAGGGGCGGTTGGAGAATGAGCCTTTATTTGAAAGGGAGTCCTGACCAGAGGATCTGGATGGTGCACTGCAGCATCTACTGCAGTTGCCCACCAATAATCTGACTGCGATGTAGGCACTGAGGACACCATGTTGTGCAAAAGTAGGCATGGTCTGTTCTTTCAAGAAGTTGATGTCTCAAAGGGAAGAAGTATTATTCAAAAACGACATAAACAAAAGCAGACTTGTGGTCATTATTGATGCTAATACATGGTATTACGAAAGCCTATATTAAGAAGCTAAGAATCTGTTATGAAGCTATAGGTGAAATACTTTTTAAAAATTTTTTTTAAAGATTTATTTATTTGAGAGAGAGAGAGGTAGAGAGAGAAAGAGAGTGAAAGTGAGTGTGCGAGCTGGAGGATGTTGAGCAGAAGGGAAGCAGACTCTCTGCTGAGTGGGGCTTGATTTCCCCACCAGGAGTTCATGACCTGAGCTGAAACCAAGCGTCCATGGCTTAACCAACTGAGCCACCCAGGTGCCCCAGGTAAAATATATTTCAAATGTATATTGATGGCGTTCAACCTAATCCTTTTGCAAGCTCATCACCTGTTTGCTTTCCCTACCATAAGCTTATCTTGTATTATATTTTTCATGCTATTTTGTGGAGACATTGTTTAACTACTCAGTAACTGAAACTCCACATGAACACCTAAACCCTCCACTCCGTAGAATGCTGGGTAAATCTAATTCAGATGATTCAGCCAACACAATGATAATGTTGCATTCACCCATTCACAGGAAAGCATTTCGGTATACATGTTAGACTTGATGAGTTGGTAAATCACAGTTGCAGTTGTGATATTTTCTGCCGGACCTGAGGTTTCAGGAGAAATTCTATCTTCAAATGAATAGAAAAAAGATAGCTGAGGCTGCTTTTTAATAATAATTATAATTATAATTAAAATAATAATAACCATGACTTCTGATTGTAGTCATTTAGTTGCTAAGTGCTTTATATGGAATATGGTATTGAATTCTTATTAGGCTAGTGTTCCAAGAGGCTTACACAGATTCCGTGACATAATCTTCAAAATATCTCTAGGAAATAAGTTCTGTTATTATCCCCACTTTATAGGTGAGGACACTAAAACTAAAGTCTTCACTAAACTAGTAAGCAGAAGAGCCAAGATTTTTTTTTTGTTTAAATGGCCATCTGAGTCCAGAGCTTTTCCTAGGGACGTATCATGTTGATTTGAAATAACGTATTGGTAGTAGAAAATTCAGGGATGGTTGAAAAATGAATGTCAGCAATTTGGAGGAAAAGAAACAACTTTAAAAAGTGCTCCCTTGCCTTATACAGATGGTGGCATTTAATAAGCGTATCAAGGCAAGGCTTGACTATCCTCAGCTCTTATTCTTGCTCACCACTATCATGCTCCACGTGGCAAAGAGAGATTTTCTGTTGGATCTTCTTACTCCCCTACCTAAATCCATTATGGCTTCCTGTATACTTGAATTTACATTCTTTGGTGCCAACTCATTCCACCACAGATGGTGTCCCCACTCCTACTGCCTTCAACTTTGCCCATGTCAACAAGGTTTCTTTCAGTTCTTCTAAATGCTAAGCTCTTTCCTACCTCAGGCTTTTGCACTTGCTGGCTTCTATGCCTAGAATGTGCTTCCTTCTGCTTTTCACATGACTCAGTTTTACTCATTCTTCAGATCTTGACTGAAATGTCATTTCCTCAGCAGAGCCTGTCCTGGCCATATTATTTAAAGTTGGTTTCCCCTTTTACTATCTTTGCACTCCATTTCCTTTGTAATACTTGCCATAACTGGTGATTATTTTATTTGTTCCTTTGGTTATTTGTGATCTGGGTCCTCTACAATGCTAGAAATTCTGGAAGTTCAGGGCTGGTGTCTGTCTTTTCCCTTTGTTTTTTCAGAGCCTGGCAGAATCCATGTTCTGTGTTGTTTGAATGAATGTACATTACCTCTGGTAATGTAATGGTCTTTCTAGTCAAGCCATGGTGAATTTGACTCTTGTACTTGCCCTTCCTTTTTTAGATCCTTTAAAGGTAGAACATAGATTTAATTTTAAATACATAAAACATGGTCAATTTTATTGGAAAGTCACATGGGCCCTGCACAGTGCAAAGGGCATGTTACTGTTAAAAGAGTTAATATTCATTTTAGTTAAAAGTGTATGTGTTACCTTCTGTACCACCGATGGGGGAAGCATCTTTCTGAATATGAGGTAAAACAATTTTAGACAAGTTGACTGTCAAATGATTATATGTGTTGTTTTGAGTTAAATATTATTTATATGAGAAATGGCGGCCATAAAAAGTCTGATTCTTTCAAGTACTTGTTAAATATGGTTCTAAAGTGTTTACCATTCATGATGGTTCCAAAAGATAAGATTTCAGTGACTGTAATATGCTATATTAATTAAACATGTTTACTGAGCATCAGCTGTGTGCCTGGGCACTTTTATAGGCTGTAATGATATGACAGAGAAACATAAGCAAGCCCTGTCCTCATGAAGTTTATAGTCTAGTGAGGAGACGAATGTTTTAATTAATAATCATTCTTCCATCCTATATAATTTTACATTTATATCAGTGCTAACACTGATGCAAATGTATATATCCATATTGTGTGTGTGTGTGTGTGTGT